>NC_051292.1:16100452-16290452 GCF_015220745.1 Sebastes umbrosus | reverse complement strand
TACTGCTGCTCTGACTTTCTATTACAGTTTCACAAACATGATCCATTTTAATATTTCATATAAGATGTTATTATTCAGTTAGGCCACCTTTACTTATAATGGCAATCCTTAACAATTATAAAAAAAAAATTAAATTAAATTATTTTCATTTTATTTAATTATTTAAAAAATAAATAGAAATGAATACATTCGTCATATCATGCTTCACAAAGTAATGAATCTATGTCTAATAAAGACATAGGAATGCTGAATAATAATAATAACTTAAAACCACATATAGTGTTTGTTGACATACTAATGACAGATAAATATTGTACGTCAACATTACCTGGAAAATATAACACTCAAATAATAAATTGAATAAATATTATTAACAATAATAAACTGTATTTATGTGACTCCAAAAAGGTGTTTCCTTTCAATACATGGTCAAAATGACTGCATTGCTCCATGATATATAACGTATGGGAAATTATACTGATATAGTGCTCATTAGCCACAACCCAGTGAGTCAGTAATTCTATTTGTTGAGATATCAGTAAAATACCTTTATTATCATCGTCGTCACAGATGCATCACCAGTCCGTCGCATTAGGATTCATGTTGTTTTTATTTTTTATTTTATTTTGTTCTTTCATTTTTGAATGAAATCCCAATAAATTCTGTAATCAAAACTACTGATCATATTGGAAGATTAAGATAGATTGATTTCAGGTTTAAGAGGCTCCGGAAGAGAAGCAAGACTTTATTTTGAAATGCAAGATGGAATGTATTTAAGAACGAATAAATAGACTAAGACTACTCCATGTAATGTGCATGGAGCTGCTTCAAAAGGACCAACTATGTTGTCTGCATATGTGCTGCTGCACTGAGGCCATCTGTAGAGGAGGACTGCCCTCTGGAGGCGACTGTAGAGGAGGACTAACCTCTGGAGGCGACTGTAGAGGAGGACTGCCCTCTGGAGGCGACTGTAGAGGAGGACTGCCTTCTGGAGGCGACTGTAGAGGAGGACTGCCCTCTGGAGGCGACTGTAGAACCATAAACTATATACAAATAGATATAATACTGCTGCTGCTTAGTGGTTCATCTTAATGGATGGACTTAATAGAGGTAGAAGGGAGCAGGGAACTGGACCAGACTCTGGAGTACATCCCCGCTGTCCTGGAAAAATCTACCTACCTATCTATCTATTTATCTATCTATCTGTCTGTCTGTCTGTCTGTCTGTCTGTCTGTCTGTCTGTCTGTCTGTCTATCTATCTATCTACCTACCTACCTGCCCATCCATCCATCCATCCATCCACCTACCTACCTGTCTATCTATCTATATATCTACCTACCTATGGTTCTGCTTCCTATAGGAAGACTCAGCTGTTTACAGTAAACAATGACCTCCTTTACATCTAACATTAAAATGTGTTTGTCGTATCCAGATTCTATGGAGACATGATTTACTCTGATTACATTCACACCTGCTATTAAAGTCCTTCTCAATCACTTTGGCTCATTTGAAACAGTCACAACTCTGTAGCATGTCTGTAAGAGGTAGTAACTCACCCCGAACACTTCATTCATGCTAAAGCGCTATAAAAAATGCAAGTCCATTTACCATTTACCACGGAAGTCTATCTTTAGCGACAAAGGAAACCTACAACAAGTAACACCATGACGAAGCCAACGAGGGCTCTAAGGCTACTGATTCACCTGTAGATCACAGCTTTAACACAAAGGTTTGGAGGCCGAGGACAAATCAAGGCTGCTGGGCCTTTCCCATTTCTGATTTTATACGGCTCGATTCCTCTCCTCGACTCCTCTCGTTTGACTCCTCTCCTCGCATCTTAGTCCCGCCCAGGGGAGATGCGAGCGGAGGAGGCGAGGAAAAGACACGTGGAGAGAGGAAAAGAGAAAAATATGTTTTTAGAGTTGTTTCCTCTCAATCGTCACGTGAAGCAACGTCCATTTCTGATGACAGCAGCAGCTGATCACAGCTGGATCAGCTGTCAGTCGGCTTTAACAGCTGTTTATGTCTGAACTGATCTAATACCAATAGAGACACTCAGTTATTATCAGTGGTAGAGCAGCAGTGTTTTCTCTCTGTAGCCTCTTACCTGTTGAACAAACACCTGCACATGAATAACAGCTGCAGTCTGTATTTCTACTGTGGACTGAGTCCTGCTTAGAGGACCAGGAACCATCTCTACTGGAACAATATCTTTCTATTTATTCATTATTAGCGTCTGTAGTTATTGATATTCTGATTGTGAATTAATTATTTAATAACCCAGAATATGACTATGGTGTCTTTTGAACACTGGACATTATTTATTAGGCTAAAGGGAAAATGTAAATGCTGTAACTCATATCAAACCCGACGTTCAGGAATTATCAGCCTCATGTGACTGAATGGAAATGAGGATAAATGATGTAAAAGGTGTTTGTTGCTGACAGACAGACTCTCTTCTCTCTCTGACTTTAATAGTATTATTAATAAAAGTTAACGGGGGAAATAACAGATCATGAAAAGATAAAACATTCTAATAAATGAAGAAAGTTATTTTAAGTCCATTTGTCAGGTTTTATAAAGCCCTTTCAGTATCAGGCTGCTTCACTTACGGTGTGTGAAGCAGAGATACTGCAGGTCCTTCTGCTGCTGGAACACCTACAGTTAACATAGATTATAACTAGATAAAATATGAAACGTTTGATCTGTGATCTGTCTTCACTCCATTCTGAAACTCCAGTGATGTTGAGAGGTAAACTTCAGTCCAGTAACTGATGTCCAATAAAGGGGCGTGTCTATCAGCAGCAGCGTCCAATCAGTAACTGATATCCAATAAGGGGGCGTCGGTCGGTAAAAGACTTCCGTGAAGGCTGCTCTCGTGTATCCTCGCTCATCGCTCCTCAGAGATCCCTCCTCGATCCTCGATCCTCGCTCCTCCATGCAGAAATAAGAGGTGCTTCTCATTTCCCGATTTTTTTGTCTCCTCGTCTCCTCGTTCCTCCAACTGTGACCCGGAAATCGATCTCAGCGCTCCATCTTGAAGGACATCCCAATTCTTAAAATGCATCTCGAGGATCGAGGAGCGAGGAGGCTTGCCGGAGGAGCGATGAGCAGTGACTTCATGTGTCTGTGTTGAGCCACGTAATGTGAAAACTAGCAGGGTGACACGTACATCTGTAATAAACTAACAAATAGGATTTGTTTTGCAGCAAAAACCCAGATAGTAAAGATTTTTTTAGTTTTACATCAAACATCACATACAAAAGACAATATTAAGGAGCTGACCTTCCACCAAAATCCAGACATAATCTGTTTGTAGTCAGTTGAGAAAGTGAAGCCTCAGGTTCAGGTTTGATCTACTTCTTTCTGTTTGTTACAAGCAAATCTGTTATAATATGAAAAACGGCTGGTATTGGAATATATAATATATATATTTAGTAGTATGAGGAAATTAACTGCAGAACTCCATCATTCCACAGGGTGGAGCTGCAACAGAAAGCAAAGCAGAAACATCTATTTAAAGGTGTTAATCTACAGTTCTGTTGTCATAAACAGAACTAATCTGCAGAGGCACTTTGGGTTCACAATATATGAATGAATGAAGACAAAGTGAAACCCAGGTCCAGGTGGAGGAGGTGGTTGAGTGTGGAGCAGAAGGAGTGGAGGAGTCTCAGTGTGTCTGCAGAGACTGTGCAGAAGGACAGAGTCCAGATACACTGATGATACTCTGTCAGGTCCAGAGGAACACACAGGGATGATGGTGGTTAGAGATCACTACTCCTTCCATCTGATAAGAGAAGAAGAAGACAACAGAAGTCATCCATCAGTGTTTACAGAAACTCCTAAAACACATAATCCAGACTAAAATGAACACAGTTTAAACTGCCAGATGCAGGAAGGACAGCATGAATGTGTAAATGAACAGACTATCACGATAGATCTGACTAGAACTAATTACACGTGTATTCCATTAAATGAATGAGTTGATTAGATGTGTTCTTATAGAATAGAATAGAAGATACTGTACATGTAAACATGTTCTAGTAGAAACCTAAAATACAAGTATGAAGCTGAACATCAGCCTGATAGGTCCTCTTTAAAGGTCCCACATGTTCATACACAGACTGAACAGTAAAACGTCAGCTGTGATTACTGGACTTCAGCAGAGGTTCTGGTCTGTATAAAGACCACATGGTTACTAAAGTTAACCATGGTTCTATGATGGTTCTATCTCTCAATGAGAGAACACACACTTTCTGATCAGAGTTGATGGTACGACAGTTTGATGGATGAGGACCACTGTCTCTATACATGATGTGATGCTGTCAGCTGTAATCCAGCTTTATTTCCTGGAGACATGAACACACAACAACATCTTCTTCACATCAACTCTAACATGATCACATGATGAGCTTCTGGCTGATCTGATTGGCTGACTGTTCTCTCTCTCTCTGTGTGTGTCACCGTTCTCCTCTCACAGCTTAACGGAGGAAACACATCACAACAATACTGCTGAAACCAGCATGGACCGACTCCGACCGTCTACTGACCTCAGAGTCTCCAGTCTACAGTGTGGACTCTTCACCAGATCAGACAGCTGCTTCACATCTGAATCCTTCAGGTTGTTGTTCCTCAGATCCAGCTCTCTCAGATGGGATGGGTTGGACTTCAGAGCTGAGACTAGAGAAGCACAGCTGATCTCCAACAAACCGCAGCTCTTCAATCTGAATAAAGAATAAATGATGAAGATAAAAATCACTTTATAATCCAATCAGATGTGTTCAGGTTTTAAATGTGTAGGTCAACATTACTATGTCCTAGTCAATGATATTTTCCCTAAAATGAGTAGAGTGACTTTGTCATTGTGTTATTGTGGATCATCATAATGTCAGCCTTCTACAGACATCATCCAGATGTCACCACAACATTCATACACCTGTTCATGTCAACACACATCAATAACATGCTGCTGATCTCTGTGTTCATCTATGTGTGTGTGCTGAAGGATTAATATCAATGATCAGACATTATTTTTGGAATATGTTGAAACAATCAGAAACCAGAGAAATATTTCTACTTCATGACGTAAACTTGATCAATTTAGAACAAATATTCAGGGTTCCTACACATTTTACATTCCAGACTTTTCCTGACTCAAATCTCCAGACTTCTCTGTAGATTTATCAGACCATATTTGACTTTGTGACTCGGGGTTCAGAGGACGCTGTGACAAGACTGCAGTTGTAAAGTATTAGATTGTCCCAGTCTGACAGGCAGCGTTCTGCTCTGTGCCGTCTGCCTGCAGTTACCGGTTACTTTTTATTATTATATTATTATTATTGTTATGTTGCTGATGATGAATAGTTGGCCCACATCTGGCTGCCAAAGTGCCGCCCTAGGCAGTTGCCTAGTTGGCCTCTATGGAGGCGTCAGCCCTGGCTGTGACGTACAGGCGTAGAGGCAGCTCTGTAGGAGTGTGTGTTCAGTCAGAGCCTACTTCCTGTGTTGCTTTCAACGACATCAAGCTCTCTCTCACAGTAGTAAACATTGTGGCTGCACCGGCTGCTCCAAACACCGTGAAAAACACTCTGCTTGTATGATCTATTTATCTTAGAAATTCAGGATTTTATATCTTAGAAAGCAGAATAGGGGCAACAGTCTGGAAACAGACATGGTTTTCCATTCTCTCTTTTCTTTTTTCCATACTCATCCAGACCTGGAAATGACTAAAATCAAATTCCATACTTCTCCATACTGCATAGGAACCCTGAATATTAGTTCAGAGGATCTTCTGTATCCAGATGTGACCATTTACCAACAATGATAAACATTCATTTATTTTAACAACTAACAGTGGAGATTTTTTACACTTTCTTTAAGAAACACAAGTCTTTTGTTACTGCAGACGAAATTAAGTTAAAAAAACATGAAAATATGAAGAAAAGGACATCAACAACTTTATGGATGTAAGTTGTTGTTGTTAATTAAACATATAAGATCTATAACAGTAACAGAGAGTCAGTGAACTGACCTCAGAGTCTCCAGTCTACAGTGTGGACTCTCCAGAAAACCACACAGGAGCTTCACTCCTGAATCCTGCAGGTTGCTGTTACTCAGAAACAGCTCTCTCAGATGGGAGGGGTTGGACTTCACAGCTGAGGCCAGAGAAGCACTGCTGATCGCTGACAAACTGCAGCCCCTCACTCTGAATAAAGGATAAATGATGTAAGTTTAGAAGACAACGTTCCTGCTTGAAATCATTCAATGTTTAATAATGTGTTCAGAGCTGAAGAAGGTTTAGAACGTAGAAGTTTAGAAAATGTAAACTCCAAACATCTGAAGCCAACTTCAATAAAGACGTAGTGACTTCAATTCAATTCAATTCAATTTATTTTTGAATAGCGTCAAATCACAACAGAAGTTATCTCAAGACGCTTTATATATAGAGCAGGTCTTAGACCGTACACCATAGTTTAGAAACCCAACAAGATCCACCAAGCGCACTGTGGCCAGGAAAAACTCCCCGATTAGTGGGAAGAAACCTGGAGCAGAACCGGGCTCAGGGTGGGCGGCCATCTGCCGAGACCGGCTGGGGGGATAGATAGATAGAGAGAGAGAGAGAGAGAGAGAGAGAGAGAGAGAGAGAGAGAGAGAGAGAGAGAGAAAGAAGCAGCCACAATAATAGCCCAGCAGCTGTAATAACTAATACAAGTAGGACTAATAACACAAAACCAATAGTAGTGGATGTAAAAGAGTTATAATACAACTATCGGCTTCACCTCTTAAACTCTGACAGCTCCACCAGTGGATCCATCGAAACAAACTGATGTTGAGCAGCCAAACACAAATAAAAAAACACAGAAACTGAATCAAGATTCAACTCAAGATCTCAAAGTTTCTAATCATGTCAAATATGTCAGGATGGATTTTGGGGAAATGTGAAAAAAAGATATTTAAGATAAGACATCTAAAATATATATTTTAGGAATAATGGAGTCATAAAATCAAAGCATCTTCAGTTTAAACTCTTCAGTCAGTATAAGCATCATATAGCTTCATATTGGGGTTTTTTTCTCGAAAAAGCAAATACTGAATATATTTATTATTGTCTGATAGCTGAAATAGAGATTATTTATTTATTCTTCATATTTATGTATTTTAATTAGAATTTCTTGGAAAAAACAAACACGATGAAAGACAAGTGTTGTGATATATGAAGGTTTTAAATGTGTAGCTCAACATTGCTCTTCCACAGTCAATGGACTAAACCACTGAAGAAGAAAATGTTCTTTAGCATTAAGATACTCAGTGTGGATCAGTATAATATCAGCCTTATGTCTGCAGTTTAGTGTCACCACAACTTTCACATCATATTAATCTCAGTACACAAGTAAAAAATGGTGTCTGACCTCAGAGTCTCCAGTCTACAATGTGGACTCTCCAGAAAACCACACAGCGGCTTCACTCCTGAATCCTTCAGGTTGTTGAGGCTCAGCTCCAGCTCTCTTAGACGGGAGGGGTTGGACTTCAGAGCTGAGGCCAGAGAAGCACAGCTGATCTCTGACAACCTGCAGTCCCACAATCTGAATAAAGAATGAATGATGAAGATAAAAATCACTTTATAATCCAATCAGATGTGTTCAGGTTTTAAATGTGTAGCTCAACATTACTAAGTCCTATCTTCTCAACATTACTATGTCCTATCTTTTCCCTAAAATGAGTAGAGTGACTTTGTCATTGTGTTATTGTGGATCATCATAATGTCAGCCTTCTACAGACATCATCCAGATGTCACCACAACATTCATACAGCTGTTCATGTCAACACACATCAATAACATGCTGCTGATCTCAGTCAAGTCTAAAATTAGAGGATCAATATTAAATCAGACTTGTTGGACTTCATTACTTCATTTATTACATGCCCTTCTTCTCACTGTATCTGGGAGCTTAGCAGGTTTATGTCATTTACAGGAAAGGTCCACATTTGTTCAAGTGTGTCTGTAAACAACAGCCACATGTCATATGTACATTAAAAGAGTTATTGGTGGCTGTAATCATTCCTCCATTGAAGTGGTCCCTTCATAACACAACTACACTGTAAGAAATGACTTCAGAAGTTCAAGTGAAACTAATATGAAGATTCAGCAGTCTGAGTCAGACAAATCAAGTGAGTGTTTACCAAAGTTACAGACTCATTTCTTTAACGCATTAACGCAATCGATCTTCCGGAGGTTGTGGCTGGCTGAGTTTTAAAGCTAGAGCGAAGATATTGGTATCATAGGAAACTTACTCTAAATGTTGGCGAGGAAAAACTGTCATGGGCATCTTCAAAGGGGTCCCTTGGCCTCTGACCTCCAGATATGTGAATGTAAATGGGTTCTATGAGTACCCACAAGTCTCCCCTTTACAGACATGCCCACTTTATGATAATCACATGCAGTTTGGGGCAAGTCATAGTCAAGTCAGCACACTGACACACTGACAGCTGTTGTTGCCTGTTGGGCTGCATTTTGCCATGTTATGATTTGAGCATATTGTTTTATGCTAAATGCAGTACCTGTGAGGGTTTCTGGATAATATCTGTCATTGTTTTGTGTTGTTAATTGATTTACAATAATAAATATATACATACATTTACATAAATCATATTTGTCCACTTCCATGTTGATAAGAGTATTAAACACTTGACAAATCTCCCTTTAAGGTTCATTTAGAACAGATAAAAAAATTGTGAATAATTTGCGATTAATCGTGATTAAATATTTTAATGGATTGATAGCCCTAGTAATGTCGTGTTGTGTTGTGAGTGTCATCTCTTCCTGGTTTTAAAGGCTACATTACAGTAAAGTGATGTCATTCTCTGAACTTACGAGACTGTTGTAGCTGTTCTATTATTGGTCATTTACACAAAACAATATCATGATATTTGATTTTCTCCACGTCACCTAGCCCTAATACATCTAACTCAGACTGCTGAAGCCTCCGATTAGTTTAAGATCAACTTTCCAGGTCATTTTACACAGAACAAGACTGTGGATTTAGTCCTCATCTCGTAACACTCAGGCTATACGGGGATTGCTTCACAGACAGAAGGAATGATGACAGACATCAATAACTCTTTGAATGTACATATGAACATGTGAGTATTGTATTCAGATAGACTTGAAACAAATATGAATCTGCAAAGATGTTTCTGATGCAGAATATTTATTTGGTTTTTGCTTCAAATAATTAGACAAAGCTGACATGAAAACAGATCACAGTTAGATCTGCTGTCAAAAAGAACGTGGGAATAACTTAGAACCATAGAAACCTCTGATTAGATGGTGTCGTTCATAATCATCACTTATGTGCCTTTAAGTTGGTGCAATACGTGTTTGTTGAAGAGTGCTGCACCTTTAGACATGTTCAGATAGAGAGCTACAGGAATGAGTCCTAAAACCCAGAAATGAGTTAGCATTTTAGCACTTCCTGTTTGTCTGGAAGTCAATGGGTTTTTAGTTAGGTGCCTGAAATAAGGTCTGTGGTTAAAGGTCCAGTGTGTAGCGGTGAGGTGAGGAGATTACAACCAACTGAAGCCTCTCCTGTGTGCCAAGCGTGTTGGAGAGCTACGGTGGCCGACGTGAAAACGTGAATGTCCCTCTCTAGAGCCATCTGGAGCAGAGCCAGTGTGTAGAGAGTGTGTGTACTAACTACATAAGCTACAGTCAGTGAACTGACCTCAGAGTCTCCAGTCTACAGTTTGGACTCTCCAGTCCAGCGAATAGCGGTTTCACTCCTGAATCCTCCAGGTAGGTGTCACTCAGGTCCAGCTCTCTCAGATGGGAGGGGTTGGACTTCAGAGCTGAGGCCACAACTGCACAGAGAGTATCTGAGGTCCGACAGCCAGAAAGTCTGTCATGACAAAAAATTACAAAATATGTTATTATGAAAGAGGACAGTTTATATTTACTTAATGCATTTGATGACTAAACAGTTTGATATAAACTTCTTTGATTAACATTTGCTCCTTATATCAGTGGTTCAGCTAATCTTATCTCACTGGTTGACATGAAACAATAATTCTCATCACTTTCTCTTAAACCTGTAGCCTTTTAATCTTTGTTTTTCTTTAATCTTGCAGAAGAAGAGAGAGAACATGTAGTTACATTGAGGCTTCCCTAATGTCCAGTCTGTCAGTGTGATCTGATCCCAGGTCTGTCTCCACAAAGTTAGCATGAGGCCTTCTTGATTAGAAAAGCATTTTTAAAACTCAGTGAAGAAGTAATAATAATACAGTTGAGAAAGTTGACCTCTCTTTGCTAGCTACCTGCTGCTGTCAGGTTCACGTCCATAAATGGGAAAATTCAGTGACTGCTGCCAAACGGTTGAGAAATGAAACAAATCTTGTAATAATATTAGACCAGTATAAATAATTAAATATTCATATAATTAGATATTTTGATGACTGCATGGCGTTTTGTCATTAACACTCTTTTCTGAGCATCAAACGTATTCAGCTCACAAACCCAATTAATGAACCAATGAGGTTGCATTATTTTCAACAAAATGTCATCAGAAAGATGATATCAGTGTATCAGCATTTAAAACAGAATATTGATCTTTGGTGTGTTTAAGATCTCTTAAAAAGTCTGAATTCTGGACTTCCAGTTTGGTGCAGAAGCAAGCAGCAGCATAAACCCGGTGCTCTCAGGTGGTCTTACTTCCCCCCTTTACAAATACCTCTTTTTACAGACAAAAAGTTCTTTAAAGTAGCATGAAAGGGGGAAACAATCTAAAGACTAGAGGAAAACTGCAGCAAAACGTGGAGACAAATGATAAATTACCGAGCGAAAGTGAGGGCAACGGCGCTAGCTGCAAAGCTGAGCACGAGGAAATGGAGGCTATTCAAGCTAACATTATTGCCGAAATACAGGCGGTCCGTTCGGAAAAGAAGAAAGAGTTTATTGAAACTATCGGACAACTCAAGAGGGAACTAGTCGATTTCAGAAGTGCCGAAACTACAGAGTTGCTTTCCAACACGTTGGAGCTCCATGAGGACTTTCAAGCCAAGTTAACGGACCTGGAGGCGCGTTCACACAGAAACAACATATCCTCGAAGGGGCCGAGCGAGAAAACATTCAGGACTTCCTTGAAAACTTTATTAAAACAGAGCTGCAGCTCCCCGACTCTCCCCTCCGTATACAACGCTGCCACAGGTCCGTCGGAGTCAAACCACCACCAGGTTCAAACCCAAGGTCGATTGTCGTCTATTTTTTGGAATATTAAACTAAGGAACTGGTTCGATGCACCGTCTGGAAGAAAAGAGAGATCCGCCATGATGGAAATCACAAAGAGAAAGGCTTACTCCGCCATAAGAAAGATGCTAAAGGAAAAGGGGCTCCGGTTTCAAACTCTACACCCAGCGAAACTCAGAGTGTTTTTAGACACCGGTCCCGTTTGACTCCTCAAATAGAACAAAAAAGATGCAGCCGGAAGCCTTATATGTAAAAAAAATGCTCAAAGAAACAGGCATGATGACATATGGAGGGATTTATACCCACATGATAAGTAATTTACTTTTTTCTCCTACCCTCACGGTGTGTATTCGAGAATTGATTATTTGTTTATGTTTAATTTAGATAGTCACAGGATTTTAAAATGTTATATAGGTGTTAGAGACATTTATGACCATGCAGGGTGTATTTGTCATTACACCCCAGTATCCTGAGGGGGGGAGAGACCCCAGTATCCTGACGGGGGGGGAGGGAGACACCATTATCCTGGAGACAAGCCGTAATTTCAGTAATTCCTTAAACAGATAAAGATAAGACGGAATGTAGTTCTTATAGACCTATAGCCGTCTTAAACATGGATTATAGATTATATACATCAATACTAGCAAAACGTTTAGAAAATATGATCCCAGATCTAATTGACCCTGATCAGACAGGTTTCATGAAAAATAGGCAAACCCAGGATAACGTGAGGTGTGCTCTCCACCTCATTGATCACATGAGAAACAGTAATAAGAAATCTGCAGTTCTTAGTCTCGATGCTGAAAAGGCCTTTGACTCAGTTCGATGGGAATGTTTGTATTTAGTTCTTAAATGTTTCAGCTTTGATAATCAGGTAATTGGATGTCTGAAGTCTCTATATTGTTTACATAAATTACATGAAAAACACAAAATCCAAGATGGCCGACTTCCGGATGGGCGGAGCTAATGAAACCCAATGAGGAATATGTCTGGAATAATGAGTGGGATATGCATACCAAATTTCATGAATATAGGATCAACTTTGACCAAACTATGGCCTTCCACGCGTTAGGGGGCACTAGAGAGCCCACTAAACACACTGAACCCAATGGCTGTACATTTACATAACGTTCACAGGTGTCCATCATTTTGCCAACTTTCATGAGTTTTCGAGTACCTTCGAGTATGTTCAAAATCTAAAAGACATAAGGGGGCGCTAGAGAGCCAACATGCCACACCCAAGCAAAATTTCACCACTAAATCAAAGTAATTACTAGTTTGGATGTGCCTGTAAAGTTTCATGAGTTTTTGTGCATCCTAAAGTCCTCAAACACGCGTTCGTAAATTTTAAAAACACGCAGGAAGTCCACCATGGCTGACTTCCTGTTGGCTGAAAAAATCTCAAAAATATTTAACACGAACTTCAAGACGTATGTAATGAAATACTTGAATTTCGTGAAGATCTAAGAAACTTTCTCTGAAAAACTGCCTACATTAGAGGGCGCTATCTCGCCCGCTGGTGACACCCGAGCCCAGTCACTCCAGAACATTGAATTTCCCACCAGTTCTGATGCATATTCCACTTTTCATGAGTTTTTGGGGGTGGGAAAGGTCCAAAAAAGGCGATATTCCAGCGGAAAAATAATAATAATCCTCAGAAAAACAATAGGTTTCCTTGCACTTTCGTGTCAGGACACCATTGGGGTCCTGGCACTTTCGTGCTCGGGCTCTAATAAACGGGAATTTATCAAAAAACGTTCTACTTAATAGAGGATGTGGACAGGGATGTCCCCTTAGTCCCACACTCTTTGCACTCTTTATTGAGCCACTGATACAGGCAGTCAGAGCAGATAAAGATATAACAGGTGTGTTGATTGGAGATACACAATATAAGATATGCGCTTATGCGGACAACATTTTGCTAACCCTTACCAACCCTAATAGAAGTTTAGAGAAATGACTGTCTATGCTTAAAATATTTGGTTCATATTCTGGCTATAAATTAAGACTACATAAAACTCAAACCCTATAACTATATACCACAGGAAAACATTCCCTATAACTATATACCACAGGAAAACATTCATAGAATGAGTACATTTAAATGGAATGGCAATGTAATTAAATACCTAGGAGTACAGATTCCTAAAGATTTATCTGCAATCTACGATCACAACTATACTCCTTTAACAGCATATATTAAAACAGATCTAAATCGATGGTCATTACTGCCATTGAACATGTACAATCGGATAGATATCATTAAGATGAATATACTACCCAGGATGCTTTTCCTGTTTCAGTCTTTACCTGTGGAAGTACCTCCCAAGCAATTTAAAGAATGGAATAGATTAATTTCAAATTTCATTTGGGATAAGAAACGACCAAGGGTTAGGTTCCAGATGTTGCAACTACCTAAGGGCAAAGGGGGTTAGGTTCCAGACATTACAACTAACTAAGGACAAAGGTGGATTGGCTTTGCACTGCCTGGAGGCTTATTACAGAGCAGCACAACTGCTCTTTCTGGTTTGCTGGTGTGACCCTAAGTGTGATGCAAAATGGAAAAACTTGGAAAAAAATTAAATGAACATACCTCTCCAATCTATACTGGGGGACAAAACTCTCCTTAAGAAATATTTAGATACGCCTACCAACTGGATTACCGTCCCTCTAAACATCTGGCATAAAGAATTTAAAGATCAGAAATTTGAAAGAAATGTAAGAATATTACGGGTCTTTCCACAATGTGAGTCAAATTAAGATGGGAGAAAGATGCTAACATAAAGATAACCGAAGACGACTGGATAAACTTATGTAGGACACAATCCACCCCCTCCAGCTCAATTCTATGGAGGGAATTTACCTGGAGAAACATTTTCAGATTTTTTATAAATCCAAAAATCAAAGAGTCACAGAGTAACAAACCTGAGCTTGGTCAGTGTTGGAGATTGTGTGGTAATAATATGTCTGCTGGTCATTTTCACATCTTTTGGGAATGCCCTATTATTAATGCCATTTCTTCTTACTGGGTAGACGTCGTCTCCGCGATCAGATCAATAATTAGCTCAGAGCTTGATTTTAACTTCAGTGTTATATATTTGGGAAATGTACCAACTGGGCTGAAAAAGCAGTACAGATATTTACTACAGATACTTTTAACTGCTAGTAGAAAAGCAATAACCAGGAAATGGTTGAATAAGGAATCTCCAACAGTCCTTGAATGGAAAGAAATAGTTCAGGAAGTTTACAGGATGGAACAACTGACTTTCTCTCTGAGACATTTCACCAAAAAAGGTGAAAAATACAGGAAGAACTGGAAATCTAACTCAAACCTGAAGTGAATTGAGATGAAAAGTGACTTTATTGTAAATGTATTTTATTGTGGAAAACTTTGCTTCCTTCTCCCATGAATGATGTTGGACTAAGGGGACCTCTAAGACTTTAAAGGATATTCTGGGTCTCTAAGGAAACACAGACTTGCATACTGCTATGTAACATAGCTTCTTTTCTTTTTCTTTTCTTCTTTTTTCTTCTTTTATAAATGTATACAATGGCATATGATGTTAAGCATTTCACCTCACTCAGGATGACCCTGTCTGTCTTATGTTGTCTGGATTGTTTGTTTGTTTTTTTGTTTGTTATAAAACAAAACAAAAAAAAGTATAAAAAAGAGTCTGAATTCTACCATTCTGCTGTTATATATTCATCAAACGGCTGTTATTGGTGGAAGCTGTGTATTTCCTGCTACTCCTCTTCTCTACACCAACAAGAGAGAGAAACACCAGAGTTTCCTTCTGTAGGGTAACAGAATAAAAGGAATGACTTCAAAACAAGATGATGGAACACAACTTGAATTCATGAGCAATAAAATGCACCATTGCTCGATTCAACACACTCAGGGGTTTTACAACGACAATATTTGTCTCGTATGACCAGTAGTTCACGGTGGCTAATGCTAGAGTTGGTTTTGCCGGTCCGGTCCGGTCTGGTCCAGTCCGGTATACGAGATTGAACCGGTTTGATTTTAAGCCAACCGACGGAAGCGACATTTGTCATTATGACACGTTCTGGCAAATTAAAAAGTAGCCGACATCAACAACTTGTGCCAACAGAGTCACAGTGCTAAATCCAGACTGTATTGCATCACTAATAAGTAATATGTCAATGTGATAAACGTAATATTATGATATTATGTTGTAATATTATGATATTATGTTGGTGTATAAACAAGAAGAGGTTTGTTTACTAGGAAGTTCATGTGTTTTTTGGTGTGATGAGACGAGACATGGCAGAGCTGGTCTCAAAGAACACTAAAACTGCAGCAACATGGCAACAGTTTGGATTTGAAGCCAAAGAAAGAGATGAGCCCAAAAACACACGAGGTAAGGTGTAATGTGTGTGCTTATTGAAAGCAAACCCCAGCACATGGGCTCTGATCCCGACTCCCCGCCAGATCAGCAAACGTTCTGTTGCTGCCGTTACACCGGTTAGACCCAGCGTTCCACCAGACAGTTGATCTTTTGATTTTTTCATTTGTTTTACCAGGTTCACATGTCGTCTCCATCACCCAGAAAGATAAATAAGAAAAAACTGTAAAATGTAACAATTATTAGAAATAAATAGAATAAGTGTTCATTAACTTGACAGCTAGAAACACGACCTACTGGAACAATTTGAACTCAACATTTGAAACAGCTCAAGAACATCTGTGACTAAATACAACTGACATAATTATGTAATAAACACGTGGAACACTTATAAGAATATTATATTTTAAGAATAATTTATAGTGTGTATATTTGAAGAACTAAACTAGTAATCTACACTGATCTATAAAGTTAATCACATCTGGACTTACACAGCTTTTCTGCAGTTCCTCACAGCTGGCATCAGTCTCAGTCGTCCCTCCTTTGAAGCGTTGTACTTCTTCAGGTCAAACTCATCCAGAACCTCCTCTGACATCTGCAGCATGTAGGCCAGAGCTGAGCAGTGGATCTCTGAGAGTTCCTTCTCCGATCTGTTCTCTGACTTCAGGAACTCTTGGATCTCCTGATGTACCGAGTGATCGTTCATCTCCGTCAGACAGTGGAAGATGTTGATGCTTCTGTCAGGAAAAATTTGGGTCTTCTTGTCCTTCAGGTTTTTGATGATTCTCTGGATGATTTCTGGACTGTTGTCTGTCTGACCCAGCAGACCTCCTAAGAGCTTCTGGTTGGACTTCAGAGAGAGGCCATGAAGGAAACGAACAAACAGGTCCAGGTGGCCATTTCTACTATCAAGGGATTTCTCCATGGCTCCCATCAGGAAGTCATCCAGGGTTGAATGAACATATGTTTTTCCCAGGAAGTCCTTCAGTACCTCTGTGTTGCTGTCTGTGTAACAGTGGAACATGTAGACTGCAGCCAGAAACTCCTGAATGCTCAGGTGAACAAAGCAGTAGACTGTTTTCTGGAAGATCACACACTCTCTTTTGAAGATCTCTGTACAAACTCCTGAGTACACTGAGGCCTCTGAGACATCCAGACCACACCGCTCCAGGTCTTCTTGGTAGAACATGATGTTTCCTTTCTCCAGCTGTTCAAACGCCAGCCTCCCCAGCTTCAGAAGAACTTTCCTGTCAGCCTCGGTCAGCTCCTGTGGACTCGTCTCATGTCCCTCACCGTACTTCTGCTTCTTCCTCTTTGTCTGAACCAACAGGAAGTGTGAGTACATGTCACTCAGGGTCTTGGGCAGCTCTCCTCTCTGGTCTGTAGTCAACATGTGGTCCAGAACTGTAGCAGTGATCCAGCAGAAGACTGGGATTAGACACATGATGTGGAGGCTCCTGGATGTCTTGATGTGTGAGATGATTCTGCTGCACAGCTCTTCATCACTGACTCTCCTCCTGAAGTACTCCTCCTTCTGGGCGTCAGTGAAGCCTCGTACTTCTGTTACCCTGTCAACACATGCAGGAGGGATCTGATTGGCTGCTGCAGGTCGGGAAGTTATCCAGACGAGAGCTGAGGGAAGCAGATTCCCCTGGATGAGGTTTGTCAACAGCACGTTGACTGATGACTTCTGGGTGACATCAGACACAACCTTCTTGTTCTTGAAATCCAGTGAAAGTCTGCTTTCATCCAGGCCGTCAAAGATGAACAGAACTTTACAGACAGCGAGCTTCTCTGCTGTGACCTTCGGTAATGTTGGATGGAAAACATGGAGCAGCATGAGAAGACTGTACTGCTCATCTCTGATCAAGTTCAGCTCCCTGAACGAAAGCAGAACCACCAGACTGACATCTTGGTTCTCCAAGCCCTCTGCCCAGTCCAGAGTGAACTTCTGCACTGAGAAGGTTTTTCCAACGCCAGCGACGCCGTTCGTCAGAACGACTCTGATGTGTCCCCGTTGGTCAGGTAAGGCTTTAAAGATGTCCTGGCACTTGATTGGAGAGTCATGGAGGGTCTTCTTCTTGGAAGCTGTCTCAAGCTGCCTCACCTCATGTTGGGTATTAACCTCTTCACTCTGTCCCTCTATGATGTAGAGCTCAGTGTAGATCCTGTTGAGGAGGGTTCCACTTCCTGTTTCATCAGTTCCTTCAGTCACACATTCACATCTCCTCCTCAGACTGATCTTATGTTCATCTACAACCTCCTGCAGACCTCTATCTGCTGAAAGAGAGAGACAAGTTTGAGACAAAACACAGAAATGTATTATTTTCATTGTCAATATGGAAATGATCAACATAACAACCTATAAAGAAGTAAAGGTTATAAAGTCATCATCCCTTCTTGAAGTCAAAAATAACATCAAAGTGATTCTTACATTTATTTGTATTAGTTTTTCAACGTGTCGCTCTGCAGGACCAGACGTGTGTTTGTAAGTTAGAGAAGGAGACTAGCAGGAAAGCTAATGTGGGCTGTTGTTCAAAGTCTCTGGCTCCTGTTCAGTTCAATTCAATTAATACATTTTTATATAGCGTCAAATCATAACAGAAGTTATCTTAAAACGCTTTTCATAAAGAGCAGGTCTAGACCGTACTCTATAATTTAGAGACCCAACAAGAGCATGAGCATGCATTGTTATACGACAATGGCAAGAAAATAACTCCCCTTTCATCAGTGTGACTGTCTGTCTGTGATAGAACAGTGATGTTGTTGCTTCACAGAGTTTAATAGTTCTCCATCTTCATCTATGCAGATTGAAAACAAACAGCATTCTGATTGGTTAATGCAAAGACGGAGTGCTATCATAAAAATATAAATGTATTCCTTCTGGGTTCAGATTTTCTCTCAAAGGAGAACAAAGGAAGTGATGCAGAGCAGATATGTATGATGGAGAAGATCTTAAACGTTGTCACAACTATAGTCAGTGTATTAAGACAACAAGTCCTGTTTCCAGACATGAAGACATCAGCAGACACATCTACAGTCTTACTTTGTACAGTGCTGGTCTGACTGGCTGTCTGAGGTCCAGGTCTTGTTCTGGTCTGACTGGCTCTCTGAGGTCCAGGTCTTGTTGTGGATCTGGACATCAGCTCGTCCACAGAAGCAAGACGCCTCTTCTTCTCTCTGTGGAGAAATTACTTTAGAACTAAAATGATATGTATGATGGAGAAGATCTTAAATGGATTACTCCGTTCCAGTGGACAGCACCTGCATAAACTATAACTACTGGAAAACTAAAGAAGTCAGAAAGGTCTGACACAGTTTCCCTGTCTTAGAAGTGTTTATTGTTAACACATAAAATACATTCAGGAAGTGACATTCATATCACCACTGACAGGCAGTTACTGTTTACAGTGATGACGCTTGTGGTTTCCTGGCGCGTCCTCAATATGAGCATACATGAGTAAGTTGCAGTATTTTTTCCATTATGATATATAGCCTCCAGAATAATATCAATGTTTTAAAAACGTCCTCTTTAATACAAACTCATCATTTTCTGCAGCTACTTCACAGTAAAAGTCCTCCATTAAAGAGAGCTGATTATGTCCTTTACTGATTCACAGTCACTTTGGGCAGCTTAGCTTGAGTTAGTTATGTTTGAACTGAGGTTAGAAGTGGTCTAAATATTGAGGTAGACCAGCAGTCTAAGACACACATCATGTAACACTGGTGTCCTGGTGTTCCTTTTTTAATGTCAATATGTTTTCTGCCACTTTCTACTGTCAACTATCAAATGAAGGCATGAATTCAAATATTGTAAAAAAACAGAAGTGGTACAAATCTACATTTGACCATTTCATGCACTTTGTTTTGTCAGCAGATAGTTTAACACCAGAGATGTTTGTTCTTGACCTTCAGAAACAAGATGTGGTGCAGAGAATCTTAGCTCAAAGGTCCACTGACAAATAGTCCAAAGCTTTCAACTGAAAGCTCTGAATCAATAGTAAGTGGACCTTTGAGCAGATTTTTCCTTCACTATATTTTACATCTGTAGTGAAAGAACAAACTCAAACCATCAACACATACAATCAAGGTGAGCAAATAGTTTCTACAAATGCTTTTTCACCACATGTTGCACAATTATGATGTGCACTGATTCAAGATGACTCATAACAGGTCATAACAGCTGATTTTAGGAGAAGTCTAATAAACAAAACATTTTGAGGACAAATATGAGAAAATTAATGACATATTTGAAGCATATTCTTCCAGATTTTGAATAGTCGCAGATCTTTAGACCATTTCACAGCTGTAAAAGTAAACATTCCAGATGTGTCCCCGTTTATTTCCTGTTGCAGTGGATCTGAATGACATCAGCTGACAGGAAGTAAACATGGACCCTAAGCTGTGTAGCAATGAGATTCTGTTGAACCGGCCTCTACAGCGACTTATATGAATATTTTCTTGAAGTGTAAATTGTGAAATGGAGGTTCTCAGGTGTTTTGTTACAGAAATACAATCAGTAGTTTGTGGCTCTAAAACCCAGACTAAGATCCATCTTAGTTTGAAACAGTATCTGCACTAATAGTTCTGCATCAGGAATATAAATCTGTTAGCAGAACATTTAGTCTTCATCCTCAATACCCTGCTCCGTGAGAACATCACGGACGCCACGATTCAGCCGGAGGGGCTAACGCTACACAGAGCGGACAGAGTAGCTTTGATAACCGGCAAGCTAAGAGGAGGTGGCCTAGCCGTATACATTAACAAATCGTGGTGCCAGGATGCCGTGGTGGTTTCTACTCACTGCTCACCACACGTAGCACTAATGACTGTAAAGTGCCGACCGTTCTACATGCCGCGGGAGCTGACGGCAGTCATTATGACGGCTGTCTATGCACCACCGAGCACCAACAAGAAGGAGGCTATGACAGAGCTCTACAACAACATCAGCAAGCAGCAGATGGATCATCCCGATGCCTTCTTCATAGCAGCTGGAGATTTCAACCAGGCAAGTCTCAAATCAGTTTTGCCCAAATTCTACCTGCATGTGAATATTTCAACTAGGGGAAAAAACACACTAGACCTGGTTTACACAAACATCATAGACTCGTATCGAGCAGCCCCCTCTCCCGCATATTGGCAATTCTGACCACCTGGCTGTTATGCTCACACCAGCATAAAGACCAAGGGTGAAACAGGACAAGCCACTGGTCAGAGAAGTCAGAACGTGGCCACAGGAAGCTACTTCAGCACTGCAAAAGACTGTTTTGAAACGACACAGTGGGACATTTTCAGAGAGGCAGCAACATATTGTGTTACTGACGTACAGGAATAAACAGAGTCCGTCATTGGCTACATCAATAAATGCATTGATGACGTGACAGTGGTCAAAACTATCAGTAGGCCTGCCAACCAGAAACCGTGGCTAACTGGGGAAGTCTGTTCACTGTTGAGAGCCCGTAATGCTGCATTTAAATCTGAGGATACAGGCGCATACAGAGTGGCAAGGAAAAACCTGTCCCGGGGGATCATGGAGGCGAAGAGGCTGTATACACAAAAACCAAACAGCCACCTCATGAACGACAAACACTCACGCCGCTTGTGGCAGGGACTCCAGATCATCACCAACTACAAGCCCCCATGCGGACATGCCAAAATGACCCCTCTACCTGATGAACTAAATGACTTTTATGCACGTTTTGAGGCTAACACCACCACTCAGGCACAGACGCTCCCGCCATCACCCAGCGACCAGGTTCTTCAGCTGTCCTCAGCTGAAGTGAAAAAGGCCTCCGCCAGCGTCAACCCGCGCAAAGCTGCAGGGCCGGACAACATCCCTGGACGTGTTTTGAAGGATTGTGCAGAGAAACTAAAAGATGTCTTTGCAGACATTTTCAACACCTCGCTCAGCCAGGCAGTAGTGCCCACCTGCCTCCAAGTGCCACCATCATTCCTGTCCCGAAGAAGCCAAAACCAACCTGCCTAAATGACTTCCGCCCTGTGGCCCTCGAACCAATATTAATGAAATGCCTTGAGTGGCTGGTCATGCAGCACATTAAGAACTGTCTCCCTGCAAACCTGGACCCCCTACAATTCGCATACAGAACCAACCGATCCACAGAGGACGCTATCTCCACTACAATACATCTCACGTTGTCACACCTGGAGAGGAAGAACACCTACGCCAGGATCCTCTTCATTGACTTCAGGTCAGCATTTAATACGATCATTCCACAACAGCTGGAGGAAAAGCTGAGGCTGCTAGAGGTAGACACTGGCACCTGCAACTGGGTCCTCAACTTCCTGACAAAGCGGCAGCAGACAGTCAGGGTGGGCAGCCACACATCAAGACCCATCTCAGTGAGCACAGGCTCACCCCAAGGCTGTGTCCTGAGCCCTCTGATGTTCAGCCTGCTCACCCACGACTGCACTGCCACACTCAGCACCAACCACATTATAAAGTTTGCTGACGACACAACAGTGGTGGGTATCGTCAGCGACAACGATGAGTCCGCTTACAGGATGGAGGTGGATCAGCTTACGGCATGGTGCAGATCCCACAACCTCGCCCTCAATGTGGACAAAACCAACGACTGGCAAACACATTCACACACCGCTAAAAAAAGACTATTTTTGGAACAGTAATGCAAAACAGCACTTTACTATGGACATAAATGCACTTTTCTTTGCTGCTAAACACGACTGCAAATTGGGTGTATGACTGCAAATTGTATGACATTGTGCCTGAAAATTTTACTTATTTTATTCTTCTATTATTATTTTTAGGTATGTTTATTTTAAAACTTATTTATTCTATCCTTTTTAATGCACTGACGGGAGCTGGGAGAAACAATATTTTGTTTCCTTCTGTGTATGCAAATACTCAGTGAAATGACAATAAGTGAATCTTGAATCTTGAATCTTGAATCTTGAATGCATCATCATCCATCAGGTCAGCTTACAGTAGAAACAGTCTCTTACTTTGTGTCTGAGGGTCCAGGTTCATTACTGAGGTATGGAAGGTTCCCTTTAGACCGGTCACTCTTCATAGACAGACAGCTGGGTACTGGAGACTCTGCTCTCTGTCTGAACTGAACTCTGCAAACACCAAGATGATTTTATTATCACATGAATCCTTGATAAATTCTCTGATGACAAAGACATTTCAGTAGCTCTACATACACAAACTACTGCTACTGTCAATAATGTGGTTTAAAGTTTGTATTAGTCCTCTTAGATTACAGCTGTTCTGGGTGGCTGACAGCTGTCACAGATACGAAGAGGAAGAACGCACTAATTCTTAGTGAATACATTTTAGTAGAAATTTAATATACAAACACACAATCAACAAAATCATGGCATCATTTAGTTTTTATATCATTCTGTATCTTCCCAGACGGTAAAGAAGAGAGCGAGTGAGAGTGTCGGTGTGTTGAGTTAACTCTTGTCTCATTTGTGGGCTGATAAACAGTAAATTCATCTAAACTGGGTTGAAAAACGATGCTATCTGGTTGCCGTGGTGATGAATCACGTCTGACTATTTACCACACCTCCATTCTCTGTTTGAGAAAGAACGTTAACCAAAACACAGGAAGTAAAACTGGCTGGAGGGGGGGGGGGGGGCTTTAATTCTCTTTGTGTCAAGAAAAGTTTCTTCAACTTCAGTTAGCAAATACATTTTAGTAGAAATTTTAAAACAGAAACATAAAATCAACAGAAAACATGGTATTGGTAGAGGAAAGTGAAAATGAGTCCTATAAATGAGTTAGTAGCAGCTCTCTTACTTTGACTCTGAGGGTCCAGGTTCATTACTGAACCATGGAGGATCATCTTTAGACCAGTCACTCTTCATAGACAGACAGCCAGAGACTGGAGACTCTGCTCTGTCCTCCTCTTCCTCCACACAGTCAATCATCTTCTGATCTGAAGTCAGTCTGAGCGGTGAAACATTAACACTGACTGTGAACATGTACAGGAAACAAGTTTGTACAAGAGTCACAGGAAAGACTGAGAAAACAAGAAGACACACACAAACACACACACACACACACACACACACACACACACACACAGTATACAGTATACAGTACAATAAAACCAGCCAGCACTCCACCTGGTCAGTTCCCTTTAACATCTTGGCAGAAATAGCTGAAAATGAGTCTTATAAATGAGTTAGTAGCAGCTCTCTTACTTTGACTCTGAGGGTCCAGGTTCATTACTGAACCATGGAGGATCATCTTTAGACCAGTCACTCTTCATAGACAGACAGCCAGAGACTGGAGACTCTGCTCTGTCCTCCTCTTCCTCCACACAGTCAATCATCTTCTGATCTGAAGTCAGTCTGAGAGGTGAAACATTAACACTGACAGTGAACATGTACAGGAAACAAGTTTGTACAAGAGTCACAGACTGAGAGAACAGGAAGACACACACAAAAACACACACACACACACACACACACACACACACCCACACACACACACACACACACACACACAGTATACAGTATAATAAAAGCAGCCAGAACTCCACCTGGTCACTTCTCTTTAAGTCTCTGCTTGTTTTCTTGGCTTACAGCAGGTTTAATGAGGATTATTCAGCCAGTCATGACTTTGTGTTCACAGATGAATCAAACTGTTGAGTTCATTCTAACATTTCTCTCCTCTACAGTCCACAGGGAGGAAACTGACTCAGAGACTTTAACAGTGAAATAATCAAATGTTGGATTAACACTCACCCTGCTTCAGTCTTCAGTTGTCACCTCTCTGTGCCGTTAACACAAAATGAGTCTGGAACAACTTTCAGTTTCTGTTCTCATCAAGGCCTATAGAAAGGAGGCTGGGTCACGTGTCATCAAAGCGTCATACCTTTGGGGGTATAACACATGTGCAGTAAAATCTGGCCTGCACTTGTGGAAATTGGCTTGAACAGGTTAAATTAAAATGAGTTTAGTTAAATACTAATGTGCTTTTATAGTTGGGTTTTTTTCAGAATTATATGATTAAGATTTTTCTAAACATCTGGTAGAAAAAATATCATTTCTGTTGCACCATAAAAACATTTCTGAGTTGCAAGTCTTTTTCATGATCTAAACAAAGTAGCCAGAAATGACACATCTTCCTTGCTCAATTAGTACAACAAGAACCTCAATTTTGAAATGTATTATATTATTATCTTATTAGTTATATTTGTAATTGCAAATCATGAACAAACTGGCCACTAGTGTAAAATATGAATATTACAACCTGTACTGATCACAGTCTCTACAGATATGTAGTCCTGTCACAGAGGAAAGTGAACCAACACACATTAGATTTAACATTTGTTCAATGTGATTTTCTTGATAAACCACTTTCTACTGTCTGTATTCACATCAGTGTGACTGATATGAGGTCAACTATTCACACCATGAAGCAACTGCTCCAAGTATCAATCTGAATTATGATTATCAGCTGAAGAAACACCTCACTGATATTCATTATTAACATTATACAGGACAACCTGACATTTATTGATCAGAGTCAAACTGTTACAACTAAATCTACCATTAAAGTTGAACACAGACTGAACTGTCTCACCTTAAACAAGCTGATTACTTTAAACACGGAATATCTTTGATTTATGAAGTAAACCACTAATGTAATATCATATGAATGACAGCTAAAATCATCCTTTTTTTTGTTACAAACTACCTCAGGTTACTTACAAAGCAAGTTTGTGATTATTAATAAAAACATATTGAGTTGACAACTGTGCAGTGTTGGAGGAAGTATTCAGATCCTAAATAAATGTACTAATACCATCCATCCATCCATCTTCAACCGCTTATCCGGGATCGGGTCGCGGGGGCAACAGCTCCAGCAGGGGACCCCAAACTTCCCTTTCCCGGGTCACATTAACCAGCTCTGACTGGGGGATCCCGAGGCGTTCCCAGGCCAGAGTAGAGATATAATCTCTCCACCTAGTCCTGGGTCTTCCCCGTGGTCTCCTCCCAGCTGGTCGTGCCTGGAACACCTCCCAAGGGAGGCGCCCAGGAGGCATCCGTGCTAGATGCCCGAACCACCTCAACTGGCTCCTTTCGACGCAAAGGAGCAAGGACTCTACTCCGAGTCCCTCACGGATGACTGAGCTTCTTACCCTATCTCTAAGGGAGACGCCAGCCACCCTCCTGAGGAAACCCATTTCGGCCGCTTGCACCCGCGACCCTCGTTTTTTTCGGTCATGACCCAACCCTCATGACCATAGGTGAGAGTAGGAACGAAGATTGAACGGTAGATCGAGAGCTTTGCCTTCCGGCTCAGCTCTCTTTTCGTCACAACGGTGCGGTAAAGCGAATGCAATACCGCCCCTGCTGCACCGATTCTCCGACCAATCTCACGTTCCATCGTCCCCTCACTCGCGAACAAGACCCCGAGATACTTAAACTCCTTCACTTGGGGTAAGGACTCATTCCCTACCCGGAGTAGGCAATCCACCGGTTTCCTGCTGAGAACCATGGCCTCAGATTTAGAGGTGCTGATTCTCATCCCGACTGCGTCACACTCGGCTGCAAACTGATCCAGTGAGTGCTGGAGGTCGCAGACCGATGGTGCCAACAGGACCACATCATCTGCAAAAAGCAGCGATGAGATCCTGAGCACACCGATCTGCAAACCCTCCTCCACCCGACTACGCCTCAATATCCTGTCCATGAATATCACGAACAGGATTGGTGACAAAGCGCAGCCCTGGCGGAGGCCAACCCCCACCGGAAACGAGTCCGACTTATTGCCGAGGATCCAAACACAGCTCTTGCTTTGAGCGTACAGGGATTGGATGGCCCTGAGAAGTGCCCCCCTCACCCCATACTCCCGCAGTACCCCCCACAGTATCTCCCGGGGGACCCGGTCATATGCCTTCTCCAAGTCCACAAAAACACATGTAGACTGGATGGGCATACTCCCAGGCCCCCTCCAGGATCCTTGCGAGAGTGAAGAGCTGGTCCGTTGTTCCACGGCCAGGACGGAATCCGCATTGTTCCTCTTCGATCTGAGGTTCGACTATCGGCCGAACCCTCCTTTCCAGCACCTTGGAGTAGACTTTACCAGGGAGGCTGAGCAGTGTGATACCCCTGTAATTGGCACACACTCTCTGGTCCCCCTTTTTGAAAAGGGGAACCACCACCCCGGTCTGCCACTCCTTAGGCACTGTCACCGACTTCCACGCGGTGTTGAAGAGACGTGTCATCCAAGACAGCCCCTCCCCACCCAGAGCCTTCAGCATTTCTGGGCGGATCTCATCAACCCCCGGGGCTTTGCCACTGTGGAGTTGTTTGACTACCTCAGTGACTTCCACCAGGGTAATTGATGATGGTCCCCCATCAGCTTCCAGCTCTGCCTCTACCATAGAGGGCGTATTGGTCAGATTCAGAAGTTCCTCAAAGTGCTCCTTCCACCGCCCGATTACCTCCTCAGTTGAGGTCAACAGTGTCCCATCCTTACTGTACACAGCTTGGATGGTTCCCCGTTTCCCCCTCCTAAGGTGCCGGATGGTTTTCCAGAAGCACTTTGGTGCCGACCGAAAGTCCTTCTCCATAGCTGCTCCGAACTCCTCCCACACCCGCTGTTTTGCCTCCATCACGGCAGTGGCTGCTGCTCTTCGGGCCCGTCGGTACCCTGCAACTGCCTCCGGAGACCTCCGAGATAACATATCCCGGAAGGCCTCCTTCTTCAGTCGGACGGCTTCCCTGACCACCGGTGTCCACCACGGTGTTCGAGGGTTGCCGCCCCTTGAGGCACCTAAGACCTTAAAACCACAGCTCACCGCCGCAGCTTCAGCAATGGAAGCTTTGAACATCATCCACTCGGGTTCAATGCTCCCAACCTCCACAGGGATGCCAGAAAAGCTCCGCCGGAGGTGTGAGTTGAAGATCTCTCGGACAGGGGCCTCCTCCAGATGTTCCCAGTTAACCCTCACTACGCGTTTGGGCTTACCAGGTCTGTCCAGAGTCTTCCCCCACCCTCTGACCCAACTCACCACCAGATGGTGATCAGTTGACAGCTCCGCCCCTCTCTTCACCCGAGTGTCCAAAACATGCGGCCTCAGATCAGATGATACGATTACAAAATCGATCATCGACCTTCGGCCTAGGGTGCTCTGGTACCACGTACACTTATGAGCATCCTTATGTTCGAACATGGTGTTCGTTATGGACAATCCATGACTAGCAGAAGTCCAACAACAAACGACCACTCGGGTTTAGATCAGGGAGGCCGTTCCTCCCAATCACGCCACTCCAGGTGTCTCCATCGTTGCCCACGTGCGCGTTGAAGTCTCCCAGGAGAACTATGGAGTCCCCTATGGAGTCGTTCCATACAGGACTCCATTCAGGGTCTCCAAGAAGGCCGAATACTCCGAACTGCTGTTTGGTGCATACGCGCAAACAACAGTCAGAGTTTTCCCCCCCATAACCCGAAGGCGTAGGGAGACGACCCTCTCGTCCACCGGGGTAAACTCCAACATAGCGGCACTCAGCCGGGGATTTGTGAGTATCCCCACACCCACCCGGCGCCTCACACCATGGGCAACTCCAGAGAAGAATAGAGTCCAACCCCTATCCAAGAGTACGGTTCCAGAACCGAGGCTGTGCGTAGAGGTAAGCCCTACCAGATCCAACTGAGCCCGGCCGGGCTCCGTGGCAAGCCCGGCCACCAGACGCTCGTTGACGGGCCCTCCGTCTGGGCCTGGCTCCAGACGTGGGCCCCGGGCTTCCTCCGGGCCGGGTAACTTCTCCTCTGCCTCGTGTCGTCATTGGGGTTTTTGTGAACCATTCTTAGTCCGGCCCCTCACCTAAGACCAATTTGCCATGGGAGACCCTACCAGGAGCACGAGGCTCCAGACAACACAGCCCTCAGGGTCATAGGGACACACAAACCTCTCCACCACGTTAAGGTGATGGTTCCCGGAGAGGTACTAATACCACACCGTAAAAATACTCTGTTACAAGTAAAAGTCTTGCATTGAAAATGTTACTTTAGTAAAAGTATGTAAGTATAATCAGGAAAATGTACTTTAAGTATCAAGAGAAAGATGTGACATATTATATCATTAGATAGATTTATATATAATAAAATAATTAAAAAGGTAAAGCAGCAAATCGTCACATTTGAGAAGCTGGAACCATGAAATGATTTTGTTTAAAAAATGACAATCAGAAATAGTTGCCAATTAATTTCAGTCAATCGATTAATAAGTTAATCGACTCATAGTTTCAGCTGTACATTTCCATATGTTTGTAAAGTAACTAGTAACTAAAGCTGTCAGATAAATGTAGAGTGTAAATGCAGATAAATGGAGTAAAAGGTACAACTCGTCCCTCTGAAATGTACTGGAGTAGAAGTATAAAGTGGCATGAAAGGAAAATACTCAAGTACTTCAAATCTGTGAAGTAGTTGAGTAAATGTACTTTCTAACACTGTAACTGTGTAACGTTAGACCATCAAATCAGCAGAGTGTTTGGTTTAATCCTGTATTCTCAGACGGGTACTGACCATCTTTCTCCGTATTCCACCAGCTCCTACATGTTTCTGAATACTGTACAGATTTCTCCCTGTGTCACATGAGTCCCAATATTCTTGCCAGGTTTTGTACATGTAGTTCTTAATGATAGTTTTAACCTCTGCTTTACTTAACGGTATTTGTATGTCAATTAACTGTTGTTTTAATGATTGTTTGGCCGATATATCTGCCTTCTCATTTCCTTCCACCCCATCCGTGAGAAGGAACCCAAAGGAGTTTGTACCGTTTGTACTGGTACCATGGTTTAGTTTGTAGTCATCGGTTATCAGATGAAGCAGAAATACCTCTGAAAAAGTAGTCTTCTTAATATATCTATTTTTTTTTTTTTTTTTACAGTTATACAATACTGAATTCTAATTATTTTACAAAATTAATTTTGATATAACAAGTATTAATGCATTCAATGAAAATGAATGTTGCCTGAATAGGCAGACAGCAGGTCCCTCTACCACTGCTGCTGTACTAGACGTTAGTAACCACTAGATGGCAGTCATGTTTCAGTACTTCTTCACAATGTCAACATGTTCTCCTTTAAACACATATCTCACCACTCAATGTCAACATGTTCCATTGAACACTTGTGTTTAAATGACTAAATGACTGTCTTAGTCACCGTCACATATGGGCTCCATCACACTATGGCACGGTACGGTTCATATTCCAATAGACTCTGAGATTACACAGGTGTCACTGCTTTATCTCCACCTTTAGCTCAATGGTGGCATTTGGAACCACTGGTGGACAATCATGAGGGGAAAGGTCAAACATATTCATAAATCATCTGCTGATATTATTCATGTTATCTGATCTGAATTATGTTAATGGTCATGTCAGTGTTTGTTGACCATATCAATTAAAGGTATATTCACAGTGAAGCTGATTGAAGCTGATTGAATTTTAGACAATCTGGATTTTATTTGTGACCTGAACATAAAGCAAAATATTGTTATACAGCTGTGTATGAATAAATGAAGCAACATCACGTAACAACACATTCACTAGTAGTCCATTTGGTGACACTGCTGTATGGCGAGCTAACCGTTCTATCCAACTATATGCAGGGAACCTGTCCGGATCAACTATCTCCATATCTGCCCCAAACCACTTAAATGTTCCAGCCTTTATTATATATAAGTGTGTATTACAACATACCCTCATACAACGGTTCATATGATATCTTATGAAAAGTTGTTTCTCATTTTTGTGCGTTGTCCTATGATTGTCCAGCATCAGGGTGAAAGTCCTGTGTTTGTTTGACCCGTCCATCCACCCCGACCTCCTTGGTGCTCTTTATACCACGTCACCTGACTTATAGAGGCAGCCCTGCACGTCCTGGCTGCCATATTTCAAATCATATATAGTGAAGGCATGACCCTTCGTGTGTGTGTCTAGACCAGGGGTCAGCAACCTTTACTATCAAAAGAGCAAACATCTGTCTGGAGCCGCCAAACATTTGAGCATTGTGATGAAGGTAACACAGTTTATAGTCTAAATATATAGTATATAAGGTTAATGCAGTGAGGGCCAAGAAAAAAAGTCGCAATATTACGAGAATAAAGTCATAACATTACAAGAAAAAAAGTTGTAATATTACGAGAATAAAGTTATAACTTTACGAGAAAAAAAATCATAATATTATGAGAATAAAGTCATAACTTTACAAGAAAAAAAGTCATAATATTACGAGAATAAAGTCATAACTTTACGAGAAAAAAAGTTGTAATATTACGAGAATAAAGTCATAACTTTACGAGAAAAAAAATCATAATATTATGAGAATAAAGTCATAACTTAACTAGAAAAAAAAATCATAATATTATGAGAATAAAGTCATAACTTAACTAGAAAAAAAGTTGTAATATTACGAGAATAAAGTCATAACTCTACGAGAAAAGAAGTCTGAATGTTACGAGAATAAAGTCATAACTTTACGAGAAAAACATTCATAATATTATGAAAATAAGGTCATAACTTAACTAGAAAAAAAATCGTAATATTACAAGAATAAAGTCATAACTTTACGAGAAAAAGAATCTTAATATTACGAGAATAAAGTCATAACTTTACGAGAAAAAAGTCAGAATATTACGAGAATAAAGTCATAACTTTACGAGAAAAAAAGAAAATAACACGGAAAATTACTATTTTATAATATTATGACTTTATTCTCTAAATCTCAGATTTATTTTTTTCCTCAATGTGGCCCTAATACTCCGTCGTTCCGTCGTACCATATACCTACAACAATGATAAATAAAAATGAAAATGTAAACAAAAAACAGTTATTCATTTCCATTTTTAAAAATCCACAGGGAGCCACTGGAGAGGAGCTACAGAGACGTAGGTTGCTGACCTCTGCTAAAGGATAAATCTTAATAACTTTGGTGATCCTTGATGACTTTCATCTAGCGCCATTATCAGGTCAAAGGTCCAACCAGCAAAACCATCAGCCTTAGCGGAAGGTTTATTCCTGATTAGCAAATGCAAGCATGCTAACATGCTAAACGAAGAGGGTGAACATGATGTAAACATTATACCTGACGATCTGTTGGGTATGATTGATAGCTTTAAAGGCATTTATAAAGTAGATGATCATCTGAACACATCCCAAAGAAACTTCCATTAAAGTAACACTGTAGATGTAAAATAACAACAGTACTTGTTGGTTCCAGTAAGAGTCCCGGAATATATATTTAAGGTTTTCTTCGAATGTTAACTTCTGCTCCCCACTTTTCTCCCTCTTTTCCCCTCTAACCCTTCCTCCATCCCCTTCCACCCATCTCTCCTCCCCTTTTCTTCCTCCTCCTCCACCCCCTCTGCTCTCCTCTCCTCCTCTTCTTTCTTCCTTTCACAGTGAAGAATGGAGGAGAGGAACGAGGAGTCAGTGGCTTTCTCTGTCCGGGTCTTCACTCTGCAGGAGGAGGTGAGGCCTGAGGAGGAGCATATGGAGACACATGAGGAGGTAACAGTGGAGGCTGCACAGGGCGCACTCATATATACTGCTGTGATCTGAAGCTAAACCTGGTTTACACTTACATTGTACCCATTCCAGTTACTTTCACCATTGTTTGATTTGGTGCTGATTTGTAAAAGTGTTGTTTAATCATATTTAGGCTTAAAAAGAAGCGTGTCTGAGTGTGTTGATTTGCTTGACTGACAGGTGTCTGAAGGTACGTGTCCACAGTCCTTTCCACGCTTTCTATTCATTGTCTATGTAAGCAGCCGTGCAATGCATTCTGGTAGCGTGGCGGCGCGATCCGAGAGACGGAGCGCCAAGACGGCCGTTCCTCATTTGCATAAAGTTGAGATCTAGTCTCACTGACTCATCTTCAACCGCTTATCAGGGGTTGGGTCGTGGGGGCAACAGCTCCAGCAGGGGACCCCAAACTTCCCTTTCCCGGGCCACATTAACCAGCTCTGACTGGGGGATCCCGAGGTGTTCCCAGGCCAGTGTGGAGATATAATCTCTCCACCTAGTCTTGGGTCTTCCCCGTGGTCTCCTCCCAGCTGGACGTGCCTGGAACACCTCCCTAGGGGAGGCGCCCAGGGGGCATCCTTACCAGATGCCCGAACCACCTCAGCTGGCTCCTTTCAACGCAAAGGAATAGCGGCTCTACTCCGAGTCCCTCACTGATGACTGAGCTTCTCACCCTATCTCTAAGGGAGACGCCAGACACCCTCCTGAGGAAACCCATTTCGGCCACTTGTACCCGCGATCTAGTTCTTTGGGTCATGACCCAGCCCTCATGACCATAAGTGAGAGTAGGAACAAAGACTGACCGGTAGATCTAGTTCTTTGGGTCATGAGCCAGTCCTCATGACCATAGGTGAGAGTGGGAACGAAGACTGACCGGTAGATCTAGTTCTTTGGGTCATGACCCAGCCCTCATGACCATAGGTGAGAGTGGGAACGAAGACTGACCGGTAGATCTCGTTCTTTGGGTCATGACCCAGCCCTCATGACCATAAGTGAGAGTAGGAACGAAGACTGACCGGTAGATCTAGTTCTTTGGGTCATGACCCAGCCCTCATGACCATAGGTGAGAGTAGGAACGAAGACTGACCGGTAGATCTCGTTCGAGAGCTTTGGGTCATGACCCAGTCCTCATGACCATAGGTGAGAGTAGGAGCGAAGACTGACCGGTAGATCTAGTTCTTTGGGTCATGACCCAGCCCTCATGACCATAGGTGAGAGTAGGAACGAAGACTGACCGGTAGATCTAGTTCTTTGGGTCATGACCCAGCCCTCATGACCATAGGTGAGAGTAGGAACGGAGACTGACCGGTAGATCGAGAGCTTTGGGTCATGACCCAGTCCTCATGACCATAGGTGAGAGTAGGAACGAAGACTGACCGGTAGATCTAGTTCTTTGGGTCATGACCCAGTCCTCATGACCATAGGTGAGAGTAGGAATGAAGACTGACCGGTAGATTGAGAGCTTTGGGTCATGACCCAGTCCTCATGACCATAGGTGAGAGTAGGAATGAAGACTGACCGGTAGATCTAGTTCTTTGGGTCCTGACCCAGCCCTCATGACCATAGGTGAGAGTAGGAATGAAGACTGACCGGTAGATCTAGTTCTTTGGGTCCTGACCCAGCCCTCATGACTATAGGTGAGAGTAGGAACGAAGATTGACCGGTAGATCGAGAGCTTTGCCTTCCAGCTCAGCTTTCTTTTCGTCACAACGGTGCGGTAAAGCGAATGCAATACCGCCCCCCCCCCCTCCCCGCTGATACGATTCTCCGGCCAATCTCACGTTCCATTGTCCCCTCACTCACAAACAGGACCCCGAGGTAGACTTTACTAGTCTACTTTACGCAAATCCGATGCGACTCGCCACCTCTCGAAACTCCCGAGAATCTTTTAAAATAAACATTGTTGATCCAAAATAAAGACAGATCAACTGCATGGCTTATTTCTCTCTTCAAATGTTCTCAGAAACACATCTCGGTGTTAACTATTTTCATGAATTAAGAGTTTCTAATTAAGTAATTAAGTAAGTAATTAAGAGTAAGTTTCCAAACAAGCCGCCATGTTGTTTCTGGTTTGAAAGCTGGGAGCTGCAGCCCACGGAGGGAAAGCGTTCGTCCAATCAGTTGCCGAGTGTGTTGTGTCTAGTGGCAGCTCACCAAGTGTCCAATGCTGGGAAACAGCGCCTCCCCTCGCACCCCGATGGACACGTACCATCAGCCTATCACAGTCTCCTACCTCAGTATCATACCTCAGGCTTCCTCCTCATTCAGATGGTCTGCAGGGTTAATACTTTCATAACATCTGATCTGCTGCAGTCTGGTCTGATCTGCTGCAGTCTGGTCTGATCTGCTGTAGTCTGGTCTGATCTGGTGTAGTCTGGTCAGATCCGGTGTAGTCTGGTCTGATGTGGTGTAGTCTGGTCTGATGTGGTGTAGTCTGGTCTGATCTGGTGTGCAGTGATGTGATCAGTGTGTTGTGCTCTGAAGGAGGTCCAGGAGCAGGTGAGCAGGGAGCAGCAGGTGCAGCAGGAGGTGAGCAGGGAGCAGCAAGTGCAGCAGGAGGTGAGCAGGGAGCAGCAGGTCAGTGTGTGCAGACAGGGAGCAGAGCAGGAGCTCACTGTGCTCCTCACCACGGGACTGGAGACTCAGCAGCTCACTGTGCACGATGGTGAGCACGCGCACACACACACACACACACACACACACACACACACAAACACACACACACAGAAACAAGCTGAAGCCCATTCAGGGTGTCTGATCCTGTGTCATTTAATCCCAGATGTTTTCAGCCAACAGAGCCCCAGTCTTCAACTTCACTGTTTCCACGGAGATGGACTGCTGCCAGGTCGGAGGACAGTCCTTCCTAGTCACCGTCGGCAAGCTGAGTCTTCTGCTGCAGTTCAAAACTCCAACTGGTTGGTCCAGTATAAGAACTTAAAGTTCATACTGCTCATCATGCTGGGGTTAGCTTAGTGTTATCTTAGCATCCTGTCCTCTCTCTGACTCTCCAGATATGAAGAACTTCCAGCAGTTACTGAAGAGAGGGGATGATGGAGAGACGAGGACCGGTTGTACAAAGGGAGATGAGAGAGGAAACAAGGAGGCAGAGAGAGGAAACAAGGATGCAGAGAGAGGAAACAAGGATGCAGAGAGTGGCCAGACTCCTTCTAGCAGACGTCCCGCTGTCTTTGAAACGAGGACTGAAACTGGTCCTATACAGGGCTACCAGGTACAGTCAATAAGTCTGACTTTACAGATGCAGGGATGAAGAGAAACGCCTGAAAAATAACTTAAAGAGGAACTAGGACCATCTTCTAAATTCAGCCCTGTTATTTCTATGGTCTCTGTGTTTATGTGTGTAGTTCCACAGCTGTCTGTCCCAGCAGCAGAGCCTGCTCCAGGACTACCTGAGGATCGCCACCTACCAGAGAGCCATTTTATTCAACGAGAGTGACTTCAGAGACAAGGTGACAAAGCTCCCCTCGACACACATCTATTTCCATCAGTTCACATATAGGAATGCTACGGCCCGTTTGTTTCCCTTATTCTACCACGTCGTTGCTACCACGGCGTTGCTTCCACGGCCTCGCTACCACGGCGTCGCTACCACGACCTCGCTACCACGGCGTCGCTACCACGAACTCGCTACCACGGCGTCGCTACCACGGCCTCGCTTACCACGGCCTCGCTACCACGGCCTCGCCTACCACGGCCTCGCTTACCACGGCGTCGCTACCACGGCCTCGCCTACCACAGCGTTGCTACCATGGCGCCGCTACTACGGCTTTGCTACCACGGCGTTGCTACCATGACCTCGCTACCACAGCGTCATTACCACGGCCTCACTACCACGACGTTGCTACCACAGCGTTGTTCAGTGTTCGGTTGTACTAAAAGACAATCTAGGAGTCAGCTGTTCATTTTTTCCGGTATTACAAACAAGCCTGTTTTTCGTGAACCAAAATTAGCATCCCAATTAATATCACAGTTAACGTGAATTACGGATGCACCTTGATAACCAAGCTAGCTAACATTAGCTGCTAACTTAGCGTTCGTTGTGTTTGTTTGGCCTCGCTCTTCACCAGCTCCACCCTCTCGTCCAAATGCGGCCACTTCTGGTTCCAAAAAAAAACAAAACAAGATGGCGACAGCCAAAAATGCCAGACTCAAGGCTTCAAAACAGGGGGTGGTGATGTCACGGTGACTACGTCCACTTCTTACATACAGTCTGAGGTCCAAAGCTTTCTTTTATCCCTGCACACATTAGGAGTCATTTGGGGTTCAGCATACTATAGATATAGATATAAGATAGATCAAACCACCAACTTATTGGTAGATATTATTATAGTTTTGCCATTAAAATGAGAAAAAACACTTCAGTTAAATTGGTACCAGAGAGGAAGCTTGTGTTATTAGCAAATAAACGCTTCTACTGCAAGACAAATCAAAGTGCTTTGTTTAAGGACAGATGATCTACACTGAAGTAGAAACATGTTTTCATCTGATTGTATTAATGCTTGTGTTTCTTGTCCTGTTGGATATATAACAATGTTGTCCATCATCATCATCTGCAACCACTTATCCCATTTAAGCGCTTTATAAATTCTGTGAAACTATCAAAATGCTCAATATACGGAGAATGCACTAAAACGGAGTGTTTCAGACAGAAGGTAAATACAGGTTTATTCAAGCAGACAGTATGAGGAAAATAATGACTTTTTTTTTACATTAAAGCATGTAAACATGTTCTAGTAGAAACCCAAAATACAAGCATGAACCTGAAAATGAGCACGATATGGGACCTTTAAAAAAGAAAAGAAGGCACACGTTTGATATAAAGATCATATATAAAAGTCAACTGTGAGCTGAACGTTTGGGAGTTAAGGATATTATAATATAATCTAGGAGTGTATGTATGTATTTAAAAAGTTTCTAATTGTCATTAGAAGCTCCCACCAGCCTGACGGTCGTGTCTAAATGGTAACTCTTGCAATATGGTTCAGGTTCGGTATTGAATGGTTAAGGTAAGGATAGGCTGCCAGGCAGCGAGTCTCGCTAGAGTTTTTGCAAGTTTTTGCAATTTGTGGGTTACCATGTAGTCACGACCCAGACTAACAAGCTCTCCCTTTCTCTTCCTGTCTCTGTAGGTGGTTCTTGATGTGTGTTGCGGTTCTGGTATTCTGTCTTTCTTTGCAGTCCAGGCAGGAGCCAGCAGAGTGTATGCTGTTGAGTCCAGCCCTATGGCCAAGTTTACACAGGTCAGTCCATCTCTGTCTTTAGGATGTGTGAGCTCTGATTCTTTCAAACTGCTCCTATTCTCTGCAGAAAAGAGTGAGTCTCTGGAACCAACCTAAGAGTTTGGAGAGTAATGTTCTGTGTGTGTTGGCCTAGATAGAGCCTAAAGAGAAACCACAGCAACGCACTAGATAGCACGCTCACACACACGGAGTACATACATCACATGCAGAGCGTGGCATTCTGGGGAGTTAATGGGTTGCAGCAACATCTGGCCCAGAGTTCAGAAGGATAGGGGCTGCAGAGAGATGCTGGGTTACACACCGATATCTGGGGATTATATCTGGCTTCTCTTAAAGCATGGAGTCAGGTTTACCTGCTCCACAGCAGCTCATCACAAGGAAGTCCAAAGAGATGGTGTATTATAGATTTGATACTTCTAGTTATATTTGTCTTTTTCCAAAAGCAGTTCCAAAATCTGTTATTCTGGATAATCAACAGAACTGTCCCCAGTTTTTATTGGACAGTCTTTCTGCAGAAACAGTCCCATTAAAAACAACAGACCAACTATCCCAGATTCAGCTGCGTTGGAACGTATCAACTGAGTCTTGAGAAAAGAAGATCCTGCTCAGGAGCATCATATGTTTCCATCCCCCAGCGGTCAGCAACCTGCGTCTCTGTAGCTCCTCTCCAGTGGCTCCCTGTGGATTTATAAAAATGGAAATGAATAACTGTTCTTTGTTTACATTTTCATTTTTATTTATCATTGTTGTAGGTCTATGGTTCAACGGTACGACGGAGTATTAGAGCCACATTGAGGAAGCCAAGAATAATGTAAAAGGTTTAAGAAAAAAAAATCTTAATAATATGATTATAAAGTCATAATATTATAAAGTAGTAATTTTACATGTTATTTTCTTTTTTTCTCGTAAAGATGGACTTAATTCTCTTAATATTACGACTTTTTTTTCTCCTAAAGCTATTACTTTATTCTCGTAATATTACGACTTTTTCTCGTGATATTATGACTTTATTTTTGTAATATTACAACTTTTTTTCTCGTAAATATATGACTTTTTTCTCCTAATATTACAACTTTTTTTCTTGTAAAGTTATGACTTTATTCTCGTAATATTATGCCTTTATTCTCGTAAAGTTATGACTTTATTCTCATAATATTACGACTTTTTTTCCCATAAAGTTATGACTTTATTCTCGTAATGTTACAACTTTTTTCTCATGATACAATGACTTTATTTGCGTAATATTACAATTTTTTTCCCGTAAATATATGACTTTTTTCTCCTGATATTACAACTTTTTTTCTCGGAAAGTTATGACTTTATTCTCGCAATATTACGACTTTTTTTTCTCGGAAAGTTATGACTTTATTCTCGTAATATTAAGACTTTTTTTCTTGTAAAGCTATGACTTTATTCTCGTAATATTCTGACTTTATTCTGTAAATCTCAGATGTTTTTTCCCTCAATGTGGCCCTAATACTCCGTAGTACATTTGCACTTGGGCCCTCACTGCATTAGGCTTACAGTATATACTATATACAGTATATAATATATACTTGTAATGTATAGTTTAAATCATTAGAATCGGTGGCCCCAGTATAAACGAACAGGAGTGCTACATTATCAGTGTTTGGTACCATTGAGGATATCATTGAAAGAACTCTATAGCAGCAGCAGCACCAACAGAAGGAGCAGTGGTGCATCTTCTTTTTTGACTCAACTCAAACATAGATGTTCATCAGAAAGAGCGTTTACAACCTGTCATACAACTGATGATTTGAGCTTTGAATCAGACGGTCATGCCATGTTTCGATCATAAAGGACCTCCACATTTTAGACACCTAAAAACATCTATATCAGTTTAAGTGTACATTATATTTGGAATATTTTCACTGCTTTGCCTCGCCGTCAGACGGCCCTTTGTGACGTGGAACTGAAGCCGTTATCTGTGCTCTCGTTAAAGCCACCAGACTCCATTGACTAAAACAGTCATTTTACCTCTCAGAAGGTAGTTTCTGGTCTTGGTGAATCCAAACTACCCTTTAAAAATGCATTCTTGTGTTTGGCACAAATAACAGCAACTGAAAATGATCTAAATATCTAATGCAGCACGTGTTTGTGTCTCCTGTGCAGATCCTGGTCCAGAGTAACGGTCTGTCTGAGCGGATCAGGGTCCTGGAAGGGGAGGTGGAGGAGGTCAGCTGTCCTGACATGGTCGACGTCATCATCTCTGAGCCGATGGGATACATGCTGCTTAACGGGAGACTCATGGAGAGCTTCTTGCGTGCCAAAAAATGGCTCAAACCCAATGGTAGGAGTAGAGAGAACATCAGAGGAGGACCTCAGAAAATGTGTTGATAATGCAGTAAATAAAACTCAAACCAGGACAAATCTCTGATATTTGATATGTTAGTGCTGATGTAAGGTATTCCATCACTACATATAATTATTTACTTCATACCAGCTCCTCCAAAATATTCCCTGAAATTAATTTTATTGTTTTATTCTTCTCTTTTATTTTGGAATATTAGCCAATCAGGCAACATGTTGGTATTGACTTGGGACTTACCTTTCGAGACATGAGACATGTTGGTATTGACTTGGGACTTACCTTTCTAGACATGGAACATGTTGGTATTGACTTGGGACTTACCTTTCTAGACTTGGGACATGTTGGTATTGACTTGGGACTTACCTTTCTTGACTTTAGACATGTTGGTATTGACTTGGGGCTTACCTTTCTAGACATGGGACATGTTGGTATTGACTTGGGACATGTTGGTATTGGCTTGAGACTTACCTTTCTAGACATTGGACATGTCGGTATTGACTTGGGACATGTTGGTATTGACTTGGGACTTACCTTTCGAGACATGGGACATGTTGGTATTGACTTGGGATTTACCTTTCTAGACATGGGACATGTTTGTATTGACTTGGGACTTACCTTTCTAGACTTGGGACATGTTGGTATTGACTTGGGACTTACCTTTCGAGACATGGGACAGCTCATTCCCCCCCCCCCCCAAGGGATTAGTCCTGCCATTTACCCTGTCAGCCTAAATGTCCACTTGTGTCTCTGACTTTATGTCTATTTCTCATGTTTACTGTCTCTCTCTGTCTTTGTCTCTGTCTCTGTGTCTGTCTCTGTCTGTCTCTCTCCAGGTCTGATGTTTCCCTCCTATGGTGATATTCATCTGGCTCCCTTCAGTGACGAGCAGCTCTATTTCGAACACTACGCACGAGCTAGTTTCTGGTCTCACACACACACACACACACACACACAAGCATGCACAGGCATAAATCCATGCATGAGGACTCAAACACACAGGCTCTGTGTGTTCCTGGAGCTTGACCTCAGTCAGTTTCCTGTTGAGTGTAAAACGCTCGGGTTCAGTCCAGTCCTGACTCATACAGACTGATATGAGCTTTTCTAGGCGGATAAGTTGTATTTCCTACTAAAAGTTAATATATTTAACATTTCCTGTCAGGGAATTCAATGTTTTGAAGAGGATTTGGTCCATGACGGGACATTAGAGTTAAATTTAGTAACCCAGTAAAATAATTGGTCAAACATAGAAGGGACAATACATATTATAAAAAGTATACTGTCACTGGCTCCTTGTTTATTAAAATAGACTTATTTTCAGACTGACAACCACACATTTTTTAATAAATGTACAATTAATATGTAGTGAAAGTGAATGTTTTATTTTGAGCTGCCAGTGGGACAACGTTTTTAAAAAACAGCGGAGGTAAAAAACAGCTGAGATAAGTTTCAGGAGGATTCCAAAAACCTCTCTGCCCAACTATATAATATTTTATTTTATTAGAGGCCGAGCACCGACCAGGGGTCGGCGAGGCCCTATCGAAATTGCTTTGTTTATTATTATTATTTACGCAAATGAATCACATTTTTGAGGGCCTAAAAGTGCTCAGAAACTGACCAAAATTTGGCACATGTATCAGGACTGGTGAAAATTTAGATATTTTCTGGGCCTTTTGCACGGATAGCGCGCCCTAAAATATCGCTTAAATTGAGCCCCTCATTGTGGTTTCACCTAGAAGTATGAAATTTGGCAGGTATACGCAACATGTTGAGATGTACAAAAAACTTTAGGGCTTTTTTTGCCATTTCAAGGCACTATACTTTAACTAACTCCTCCTACAGATTTAACCTGATCGACTTCGAATTTACATGATTCGCTATTGAAAGACAAACTGTTGTACATGGTCCAATCTGTCCCAAACCTGACATACTTCATAAGAGTCCATGCCTGAGGACATCTACATGGCAATATTGACTCAGAAAATGACAGAAAAATCATCACTTTCCTGTTATATTAGTATGAAATCGTCGACATAGATAGCAGCGGCAGTATTTCAGTTTGACTTTGGGGTTCAGGAAAAAGAGCTGCTGAGAGCTCAGAACAAACCAATATCCACACAATGACCTTAGAAGTAAAGATCAGACAGATGTGTGCAGTTAGCAAGCTAACCATCCAACCGCAGCATACAAATCACAAAGATGTATGTTTAATGGACGACCATTTATGAATCTTCAGGTATACAGGATGTTGTCATAATCTATCAACATAGGAACGCATCACAAACCGGTCTCTAAAATAAGAAAAACAAGTTCTAATCTTCTCAAGATAATAATAATATTTTTGTTGAAATAGGGACAACAATAAAGAGGATTGTTCCTGTTTTTGGGAAAACGTAAACTCATGTTTACAGTATTTTGCAGAGTTCACTCATTTGTTACTGGACCCGATTAACAACACAAGATGGTGTCATCTGCGTAAAAGTGTATATCAGTATTACAGGCAGCTGCTACACCTGGTTATAGTGATGCAACCAACATAAACAAGTTTATCAGATGGGATAGACATGCAACCCCTATAACTGATACCTTCACAGCTGCACCTCTATGTGAACGTCAGGCTCAGTCAGCCTTGAGGAATGAAGGTAAACTATAAACCGATAATATTTTAGCAGTGACACTGTGAGAAAGACTTTATAGGTCTACTAACAACAGCTGTGACACTATAAGGTTCTGAGGCGTTACGCCTTTTAATCCAATAGTACATGCCCTTCACAGTTCTACCTCTGATATGAAACTATCATGAAATATTTGACTCATTTCTTGTTTCATAGTTCATTTCAGGCAGGAGCCCCAAAATCAAAGGATTTCATTACAATAAAAAGATATATCACAATTGACCCCTTCCTAGGTCCCGCCCCTTTTTCGCTCTGTGCTCCAATAAGAGTCGAGCATTCCCGTCAGAACCTCGGACACCTTTCCTGTTCTACTTAGATGTGCTACGTCTGTTCAAAGGTAACATTACTATGGAAGTCACATTACACACATTACAGGCTATAGTCACATCTTAAGGTAGCTAATGTTAGCAAAACGCTTCACCCACAGGAGCTTTCCTCGTGCGCTGTCGTTGTTTCATTCAGAGAAAATTACTTTCCTTTCCCCGGCATGATATCTATGTGCACGCAGCATCAGCCTCAGGTATCCAGCCGGAGAACAGACGGTCCGCGAGAAATCGTTTCGTATCGTAAAAACGTATGGTTACACCCCTACTAGCCTCCCATCGTGAATATATCCTTCCATCGCAGACTGTAGTCCTCGCTGACAGCTGTCGGTTTAATACACACCGTAGCAGCCGGCGTCGCCATGTGTCTTTTGGTCAAGCTTGTCTGACCTAGCAACAGTTACTAAGGGTGCGGGGGCGGGACTTAGGATTGGTTAATTGTGCACAAGAGGCAACTCGGTACTTCCTCCACCAATAAATCCACCCAGCCTGCAACAGTATCCACAAGAACAACAAAGACCAACAGAATGATGTCATAATTAGTGGAATAACGGAAACATGACTTCACTGTTCACTCTTCTCTCTGCAGGCAGCAGAGAGGCTTCCACGGCGTTAACCTGAGTGCTCTTCACGGTGCTGCAGTAGATGAGTTTTACAGGCAGCCCATAGTGGTACGTGGACCATAACTCCATTCACAAGTATGTGTCAGAACAATAACCTGCATTAATGATTTCATATTCTAGTGGCGATCTCAACGTTTATAAAAACACAACATATGGGTGTAAAATAATGCAGAGGGCATCTCAAATACTTCCAGAACACTCTGTTGGATTTGGTTGCAGTCACAAGTGCTGATTAGCTGATTGCAGAAAGACGCATACAGGTGATTGGAAGCCATAGAACACTGCTGCCTGTCAGCTGTTACTCAGGGATCAAAAACCCTATTCAATATTAGTTACACAAAATAATATCAGTTCTATCAGGTCAATTATTCCAGCTCTTCTCCAACATACGTGACCTGTGGCTTTATCTGCCCTGAAGAAAAAATGCCCAAAATAAACAATTATAGATTATACATAGATTCTATTTTTAATATATTTATTTTTCTTCTTCAGGACACATTTGAGGTGCAGATCCTGATGGCCAGGTCTGTCAAGCACCGCATCAACTTCATGGAGGCTAAAGAAGAAGATTTACACAGGTTAGATCATCAACATCATCATCATCGAGGCTGATTACTGAGGCTTCACTGGTAGAACTGTACTTTAAAGGTCCCATACCGTACTCATTTTCAGGATCATACTTGTATTTTGTGTTTCTACTAGAACATGTTTACATGCTGTAACGTTCAAAAAACCCTTTATTTTCCTCATAGTGTCGGCCTGAATATACCTGTATTTACCCTCTGTCTGAAACGCTCCGTTTTAGTGCATTTCAACGAAATTGCAACGAAATTGCAACAGAATTGCGTTGCTAAGCAACAGCTTGGGTCCATGTGTACTTCCTGTCAACTGATGGCATTCACATACACCGCAACCAGGAATAAACTGGGACACTTTTAGAATGTTTACGTTTAAATCTGTGTAAAGGGCGTAAATATTGTATATTTGTGACATCACAAATGGACAGAAATCCTGACAGCTTGTTTCAAATGCAGAGTTTCTGAATACGGGCTGTGTGTATTTCCCTGTGGATTGAGTGTTTCGATACTTTCACAGTATTTATCTAGGACTTAAGTCTGCTTTATAATAAAAAAACATGAAAATCACACTTTTTTATAATATGGAACCTTTAAGGAGTGCATTTACTGTACAAGCAGTAGGCTATATAAACATTTAATGAACACTATAATGCAGATATAAGGTCTAAAAAAAGCCAATCACCACCATCATAATCCAAAACTAAATGCATTATGGGTTAAAGTAAAGTTGACTTCTACACTTCCTGTTTGTTGTTGTTGTTGAAGGGAGCTTTAAGGGCGTTTTCTTTTGCCCGAGAACGATTGCTCCCCCCTCTCCGTTCAGCTTTCACATTAGTAAAGTTGGTCCGTACCCGAGTACACTTGCGTTTATGTTGAGATCAGTTTTATACAGATTTTGGAGGAGACCATCGGCGTTGAAAACAGCCTGCCCTTTCAAAACTACTCGCTGACTGCTAACGTAACTCACGTTAAATAGCGGTCCAATTCCGTGTTTTGGTACGGTTGGCTTTCACACCTGATGCGAACCGTACCCGAGTCCACATGAACCGTACTCCACACCACCTTTTCAAGTGGACTCGGGTATGGATCGACGAACCGTGGAGCGTTCACACATCAAACGAATTGGACTTTGGGGACAAGGGCCTGTGATGTCAAAGCACCTTTAGATCCTTGTACTAGGAACCTATACCACTATAAATAGGAATTAATCAGCAGCACATGGAGAGAAAAGGACATGGCCTTACTGCCGTTACAGTATTTGAAGTCAGAACACCAAAGATTGGAGGATGTAGCTCGACGATCCCTGGTGTAAAAAGACACCGCAAAGAAAAACAGAGAATGTATGAAATGATCAGTCTTACTGATGCAACTAGTGATTTAAATGCTTACATACATGTTGGAAATAATTCAACAAAATGCAGAAAACTTTCCCGAGACTAAGGATCCAACTTGTGTTTGTGTTCCTCCAGAATGGAGATTCCCTTTGTGTTCACACTGCTGCAGTCTGGTCTGGTCCATGGACTCGCCTTCTGGTTCGACGTGGCCTATCTGGGATCCAAGTAAGAAATAGCCTGAAACAGTTTGACATATAGAGCGCTGCAGGGATTTCTGTAGGCCAACCAGGAAGTGATCATCTCCCTGGTTCCCTCCACTAACAGCCAATGGGATTGTTCCAGAAAATAAGCTCTGTGGCAAACACATGTTTATGATATTTACACGTTTTGTTCATCAAGATAATCTCCATTAATGAACACCACTTTATGATTTTTTAAGTGTGAATGCAACATTATACTATATACAATACATATACTCAACGAGGATGTAAAGGAGGATGAGTCGGCGTGATGACGTTTAGCAGTCTCACTTAGCCACTTGTTAGAAACCGCCTTTTTTAAAGGTCCCATATTGTAGAAAGTGACATTTTCATGGCTTTTATATTATAAAGCAGGTTTAAGTCCTATATAAATACTGTGAAAATATCGAAACGCTTAATCCACAGGGAAATACACACAGCCCCGTATTCAGAAACTGAGCTTTTGAAACAAACCGTCAGGATTTCTGTCCATTTGTGATGTCACAAATCTACAATATTTATACCATTACACAGTTTTAAACGTAAACATTCTAAATGTGTCCCAGTTTGTTTCCTGTTGCAGTGGATGTGAATGACATCGGCTGCCAGGAAGTACATGGACCCAAGCTGTTGCCTAGCAACGCAATTCAGTTGCAATTCAATTGAAATGCACTAAAACGGAGCATTTCAGACAGAGAGTGAATACAGGTATATTCAGGCAGACAGCATGAGGAAAATAAAAGGTTTTTAAACATTAAAGCATGTAAACATGTAGACATCTAGTAGAAACACAAAATACAAATATGAACCTGAAAATGAGCACGATATGGGACCTTTAAGACACATAAAGGCTTCAAAATTCACCAGTTGGGTATTAATTGATGTATCTCACTTGGAGTCGGTGTGAGAACGCTGTAATGTCTCTGTCTGCCTCTGCAGGTCAACGGTGTGGCTCTCCACAGCTCCCACGGAGCCTCTGACCCGCTGGTATCAGGTCAGATGTTTGCTTCAGACGCCGCTCTTCGCCAAGCTGGGACAAACTCTGTCTGGGACTGTCCTGCTGGCCGCTAACAACAGGTACAACTGTGTCTCCTCTGAAATCCTTGACTGGGACAAGATCAATCAGAAAGCTTGTTTTCTGTCTATAACTTGTGAGTGTAAGAAATAAATCATGAACATTTTCCACATTCACAGGCAGAGCTATGACATCCACATCACCGCCACAGTCGAGCAATCAGGCTTCAGATCTGGCAACGTCCTGGACCTCAAGAACCCTTTCTACCGGTTACTCCTTTTTCCTTTCTCATACATTGAACAATAGAACCAGATACTATTATTTTCACAGTGACATACTGTATAATATGCAGGGCAATCTGCTTTATATTGAACTGAGCCCTTTGATTTCCTTTGGATTATACCTTTAATACCAGAGAGCTGTATGTGGCCCTAAGAGGCTCGTCTGTATTGTTTTCGCTCAGGTGTTATCAGCTGGGGAAAGTTTTGCCAAGATCATTTTTCTAAATTTGTTTTTTCATTTGTTAAAACAGGTGAAACTCACATCCAGTCTCCTCCCCGAAGTTGAGCTCGTTCAGAGTGGGAACCTCAAACGGGACACGCCGCTGAGCCTCTGACCCTCCATCGTAGGACTCGCTGCCGTGCAGAGCGATGCCCAGCGAACCGGCGTGTGCCACCGATCCGGGCTCGAGCAGAGTCTCCGTCAGGTGAGCTGAGAGGCGCGGCGCGTTTCCCGGCGGTATCGGCCTTGAGGTTCCCACTCTGAACGAGCTAAACCTCAGGAAGGAGACTGACGGTGGGTCCGCGAAACCATTCAGCTTCAAGAGTTGATCTGCACACCGATACCGGTACGAGGCAGCAGCAGCAGGACGATGGAGTGCAGCTAGCTGGCTAGCATATAGTCGATCTAGTATGCGCTCTGACCCCATGATGACACATGTTGAGTGACGGCCCCCTCATTTGCGTAATGAGGCAGAAATGCATAACGAAATGTAAAAAGAAAAGAATACAGAAATAAATAAGTTTGGGGAAATAAATAAGGGGTGAAATGCAAAGGAGAAATTGTGCAGAAATAAATAAATGCATTTAAAAATAAATATTAAATAAATTAAAAAATAAATTAATAGAAATAAATAAATAAATAAAAAGGAAAATGATACAGAAGAGTAAATAAATAAATAAGTGAATTAATACAAAGACAAACAAATAAATAAAGAAGCAAATTAAAACAGAAATATCAATTTATGTCACATTTTATCAATTAATTAATGGCTACATTTATTTTTTATATTATTTTTGCTACATTTAATGACATATTTATTTATTTATTGAGTCATTTATTTATTCATTCATTTATTTTTGGCAGGTTCCGTCCTCCATACACTTCAGCCTCTTGTGGCTGAAATGAGTATTACAACAACAAACAAACAAAAAAAAACAATTCACCTGCCAAAATCTTTTCACAGTTACTTAGAAAAATGATCTTGTCAGAACTTATTTTTCCCACCTGTAAACACAGGTTGTGCATCTCAGGGCTTCCATAGAGGTGCTTCATAAAGCCTGATTAAGTCTTATTTTCAGTAAAGTCTGTTTCATAAAGGAGGTTTAAATAAGTCTGACCTGATCCTATGGACTCAGATCTATGACGGAGTATTAGGGCCACATTGAGGAAAAAAATTCGAGAATAAAGTCATAATATTATGAGAATAAAGTCGTTACTCTACGAGAAAAAAAGTCGTAATATTAGGAAAACATATTACCAGCAACCAACAAAACGGGCGAGAGGACAACTCAGTTTCTTTCACAATCTCTTCCAGGTCCTGATACTGATGATAATGTGCTGCTGATGAGCCAAAAGATGAAATATTTGGTTATTTGTAAAAACTAAACTAAAGTAGAACTTCACAAGCTGCTCCACGTTCCTCATTTTCACACTATTTCCCCTCTAAAACAACACGTAAAACTTATGACTTTATTCTCGTAACATTACGACTTTTTTTTCTCGTAAAGTTATGATTTTATTCTCATAATAATACAACTTTTTTCTCGTAAAATTACAACTTTATTCTCGTAATATTACGACTTTTTTTCTCGTAAAGTTATGACTTTATTCTCGTAACATTATGACTTTTTTCTCATAAAGTTCTGACTTTATTCACGTAATATTCCAACTTTTTTTCTCGTAAAGTTATGACTTTATTCTCGTAATATTACGACTTTTTTCTCATAAAGTTCTGACTTTATTCACGTAATAATACGACTTTTTTTCTTGTAAAGTTATGACTTAATTCTCGTAATATTATGACTTTATTCTTGAAATCTCAGATTTTTTTTTTCCTCAATGTGGCCCTAATACTCTTACGTCGTACAGATCAGTCGGGCAATAAGTCCAATAAAAAAAAAAAAAATCTTTCAATGACAGGTGAAATGGTGAAACTGTGACTGTGTGCAGGTTGGCGACTTGGTAGAGACCTCCGGACCGTAGGCGAACAGGAAGTCCAGGGAGGAAGGCCTCTCTCCTCCAGGAGAACTGAGGTAAACCTTAGTAAACATAACCCACATGCACAATAATGAGTGATCAAAACATGCACAGCTTCCATACTGCAGGCAGATAAGAGCTTCCTGAAGGATCCACAAGAGGGCAGCAGCGAGCCGCCAATACTGTAGAACAGGGGTGGCTTACTATGTCAAAATTTTGACTTTTTTAACTTCTAAATCTGGACTTAATTCCTATAGAAAGTCCTAAATGTGACAAAATATCTCAAAATGATGACTTCCTATGATAATTCTTACTAGTATCCCATAGCTTTGGTGTGAAAGGTCATTATTCTGACTTAAAACGTCAGAGATTTGACTCATTATCAATAACTATGACTTATTACGTCAAAATTTGGATTTTTTTTTTATTCAAATTTTGACAAAGTATCTCAAAAGTGAAGCTTAAAAAATGAAAATCTCATACTTCTCTGCAATTTTTACACTGTGCAAAGTCATCCAGTCGGCCGGATGGGACCCTTTGGCGGGCCAGTTCTGGCCCCCTATGTTTGACACCCGTGCTGTAGACCGTTCATCTGTAATAATAATAATAATAATAATAATAATAATGCAGACAGAGGCAGAGCAATTACTTTATCTTTAATTGATGAATAAAGACTCTAAATGTCCCGTAGATGTGGATGGTGTGTTATGTGATTGATTCTATTTTCACTGTGGATGCTGTATCTGTGATCATTTAGCTATTCTCTGCATCTTGCACAAATCTAATTAGTTTTTTTTTTATTATTTTACTACTATTAAAATCCAGCTTCCATAAAATGTTAAATATCATAAGATTATTATTATTTTTACCATCTGTCTCTTTCATCTCAGGAACCTCATAAGGAATCATCAGATGTCACAGCTCCACTCAGCACAACTTGTTGTTCTTTAAAGGTCCCATATCATGCTCATTTTCAGGTTCATATTTGTATTTTGTGTTTCTACTAGAACATGTTTACATGCTTTAATGTTAAAGAACCTTTATTTTCCTCATACTGTCTGCCTGAATATACCTGTATTCACCCGCTGTCTGAAACGCTCCGTTTTAGTGCATTTCAATGGAATTGCAATGGAATGGACACAGAATTGTTTTGCTAGGCAACAGCTTGGGTCCATGTGTACTTCCTGTAAGCTGATGACATTCATATACACTGCAACAGGAAATAAACTGGGACCCATTTAGTATGTTTACGTTTAAAACTTTGAAATGGTCTAAATATTGTAGATTTGTGATATCACAAAATGGCCAGAAATCCTGACAGCTTGTTTCAAACGCTCAGTTTCTGAATACGGGCTGTGTGTATTTCTCTGTGGATTAAGCATTTCAATACTTTCACAGTATTTATATAGCACTTAAACCTGCTTTATAACATAAAAGCCATGAAAATGTCACTTTTTACAATATGGGACCTTTAATACAGTTTGGTGCTGAATATAAAGACAGTCAAAGTTGACTTTACTATTTTTTTTTAAAGGTGACATCTATTTAGTATAATCTTCAGATTTTGTATCTGTGTATACTGTATTCATACCCAGAAATCACAATGTTATGAAAGACGTACATTGTATTACACATTCAAGCATACATGTTTGAATGTGTAATGAGATGCAAGTCTTTCATATACCAGAAGCAGTTTTCTCTGTGCACATCATTCATTGGCTGTAATAAAATGTTCCCCTCACAAACTGGATTAATGGGATTCATTTCCTGTTGAATGCACACAGTGTAAACCAGCTGTAGTCTGTAATGTAGGTGTTATTTGCCTGAATTACAGAACAGTAGGTACAGTAAATTGAAGTCTTGTTAAGTATTACTACTCGGCCATGCGCTGCTACCTTTACATCTATAGAATATAAAATGCTGTATGTGGTTTGATGTGTTGAACTCCATCAGAACAAAATGATGAAAAACATTTTTTAGAATTCAGAGAACTATAATTATAGCTTTGCAATTGTCAATTTTACCTTTGTGACAAACCTGTGACTGACCCTACAGGCTCTGAATTATTTTAAAAATATTTTTATTGTATTTTATATTTTATATTTTTATGTCTATAAACCAATACACCAAAGCAAATTCCTTCTATGTGGAATCCTTCTTGGCAGTGAACCTGATTGTGGTACTGATGGAGCTCTGGCGCCCTCTGCTGGGCCGCCAGTACAACCAGTACAACCAGTACAGCCAGTACAACCAGTACAACCAGTACAACCACACCATCACTCATTAACGGTCCCATAGTGTAGAAAGTGAGATTTTCATGTCTTTTATACTATAAAGCAGGTTTAAGTGCTTTGTAAATACTGTTAAATTATCAAAAACGCTCAATATATAGAAAAATACACACAGCCCGTATTCAGAAATTGTGCGTTTGAAACAAGCCGTTAAGATTTTTGTCCATTTGTGATGTCACAAATATACAATATTTACACCATTACACGGTTTTAAACATTCTAAATGTGTCCCAGTTTATTTCTCGTTGCAGTGTATGTAAATAACATCAGCTGACAGGAAGTACACATGGACCCAAGCTGTTACCTAGCAATTCATCTAATGGAAATTTTTAAAGGTCCCATATCGTGCTCATTTTCAGGTTCATACTTGTAATTTGTGTTTCAATCCTAACATGTTTACATGCTGTGATGTTCAAAAAACACATTATTTTCCTCATACTGTCTGAGTAAATATACCTGTATTTACCCTCTGTCTGAAACGCTCCGTTTTAGTGCATTTTAAATGGAATTGCAACGGAATTGCATTGCTAGGCAATGCAATTGGGTCCATGTTTACTTCCTGTCAGCTGATGTTATTTACATACACTGCATACAGGAAATAAACTGGGACACATTTAGAATGTTTAAAACCTTCTAATGGTCTAAATATTGTATATTTGTAACATCACAAATGGACAGAAATCCTAACGGCTTGTTTCAAACGCAAAATTTCTGCATACGGGTCGTGTGTATTTCTCCGTATATTGAGCGTTTTCATAGTTTAACAGTATTTATATAGCACTTAAACTTGCTTTATAATATAAAAGACATGAAAATCTCACTTTTTTACAATATGGGACCTTTAAGTGAAAACTAAGTGAAGTCAAATAGATCACTCAAACACTGTGTGCACAGAGTTCACACAATATTAGTCTAATTTCAGATATTTATTAATATAATATTTCACATCTCAAATGGCTTATTATTATTAATTAGGAGGCTAGGACACGGGTTCGGTGTATGACGCATGCGCAGTGTAACTCAAGCTGCGGTCCTGCGTTGCGATTGGCTCAATTTCAACGAATGCAGACCAGATTCTACTGCGCATGTGCTTCCCCCTGGGGGTATGACGTGTTGATGACGCGTGCCCAGCCTCCTTCTATAGGCCTTGTCCATCACCCCGACTACAGGTGGGTTTAACCTTCCTGTTGTCCTCAGGTCAAATCTGACCCGTTTTCATAATTCAATATATCATAAATATGGATTTCTTTCATCTAATTGCCCCAAAATAACATGGGTGGTTCCCTACTATATGGTCTTTGCAAAAACAATTAATGACCCCTACATTCGTTGAATTCTGGGTGTTTTATTTCTGTGGACAATTTTTGAGGACCACAGGTGTCATTAAAAAATGGTTTCAAAACAATATTCTAACTAAACTTTTACATCTACCCATCTGTGATAATCCATCAACAATATATTCCTCCGATAGTTAAAATAATTAATAATTTCTGCTTTTTTTAAAGGGACTGTTTGTAACTTTTTAAGCGTATAAATGTAGCAATACAACAACAACTTACAACATACAACTTAACAATATTACAACTTTATTTCCATGATATTACGACTTTGTTTTCTCGTAAATTTATGACTTTATTCTCGTAATATTATCACTTTTGTTCTCGTTAAGTTCTGACTTTATACTCGTAATATTATGACTTTATTCTCGTAATTTTATGACTTTATTCTCATAATATTACAACTTTTTTCTCGTAAAGTTATGACTTTATTCTCGTAATATCACGACTTTTTTTCTCGTAATATTATGACTTTATTCTCGTAATATTACGACTTTTTTTCTTGTAAAGTTATGACTTTATTCTCGTAATATTACTTTTTTTCTCATAAAGTTATGACTTTATGTGCTCTCTGTCAGTTCTTTCAGTATTCAGTTTGTCTTTGTTCTTGACCAGTACATCAACTGTTCCACAAGCAACCCACTGTGAAGTCTGGTGTAAATGACTTAACGTCACCTATTGTAGCCGCCGCTGCTGCTGGGTACTGTAGTTCTTCTCTCTCCTGACAGGAGGTCATTGTGAGGGAGCCCCTCCATTTTAGTACTGGCTCAGTCTGTGTAATCTGAGCTGGGAATCTGATCTGAAGCTGTGGATTATTAATGCCTCAGAACCTGAGCAGGGAACACACAAGAAGAGCACAGAGAGAATATTAATATTCAAAACTCCCAGATGTACAGTATGTGTGTGTGAGCTGTGAGGTGCGTAGTGATGTGATGACCTCAGAGGTGATCTGGGGCCAGTTTGTTAGATTGATGGTGATGGTGACGGTGACGGTGATGGGGAATCTCTCCTCGTCCTCGTGGCCTGCAGCTAAACTAACCTGATCAAAGTTTGATGAGCGCGGCTTAGTAACAGGACACGGGACAGAAAACACTGCGGCTCTCTGTGGTGGAGCTCTGCTGGTCCTCCTCCACCTGCTGCTGGCATGGTGGGATACAGGAAGTGGTCCAGGACCAGGTCTGGGCTGATTGTAATCCTCTGACAGCAGACAGGGAAACACCAGTGTAGAGCGGCAAACATGACGGCCATGACGGCTCTGTGATAGATGCTCGAAGGCTGCAGCTACGTAGCACAACGATTAGTAGTCTGCATGTCGTGTCATATACTTCGGTTATCTATAAACAGCCCACACGGCAGTCCCTCTTATCATCATCATCATCATCATCAGTGTGTTTACATGACATGCACTACTCATCCAGGGATCCAACTCTCAGAAGAGTTTACGAAATGCCAAACAGGTGACCAGGCGTCAGGACAGAGAGGATCTGGAGAGAGAGAGAGAGAGGAGGAGGAGGAGGAAGAGGAGGGCCAGGTGAGCGTCACAGAGAGGGGACTCTGGCGTTCATCACTGCAGCGTGGCTTGCAGTAGGACAGCAGCAGCAGCAGCAGCTCCCGGGCCGTGTGACCTGTTCCAGCAGCACAGACCGGGACTCAGGGATGATCCTGCAACAGGTCAGACTCACCTTTCTGTCCCTACTGCTTCTTCTTCTTCTTCTTCCTCTGGCTGCTTTTACTTTACTTCTAAAGGGCTGTGACCACTTCCTTTATTCTATGTTTTAAAGAGACATTTAAAGAGATAAGGCTCTCCAGTTTCAGCAGCATATGAGATGTTGTCCCTTTACAATGAGCCATTACTTCAATTCAAAACTCCCTTGACTTTCTGATCCATTTTATCTTGTGTTTTTGTTCTGTTGTTTAATCAATCTAAAAGTATTTCTCTTTGTCATGTATTATTGTATTTAATGTCTTTATTTGAAGTCAGTGAGCCGATCCTGACAGCATCACTGCAGCCTGACAAAAAGGTGGTTTTGATGAAATGCGTTTAAAGCCCAGATTCTGTACGGCGTTCATGAGCTAAATTGTGTGTTTTGAGCATGAGTTGAGATCAGCGGCGAGACCTAGTTCAGGCCATAAGTGGAAGGAATGCTGGGACCATTACGGGGGATTTGGGGAGATTAGTTGGCTTAGCGAGCGCGACAACAGAGACACAACAAAAAGTGCATGACGGCAGAGAATGCAGTGAAAACATCACCGAGCAGCAGCAAAAGAACATCCAGATCAGCTTAGTGAGCTGTGAACAGCACCGGGGCTGGGTGAAGGTTGCTGGTGCCATGTGGAGCACACATCCTAATGCAGCTCCACCCTGCAGGGGTCTGTCTGTGGTTCCTACTGCTGCTTCAACGCTTCACTCATTCCTACCGTGGATGTAGAACAGCGTGAAGATAGAGGAAATGGACCTGTAGCCTCTATAAGGTGCAGAAAAATGTTCTGTAGGGATATACTAAGCTTTATTTAAGAATTTATGAACGTAGCTTATCATCTAAATAAGGAACACATGCAGTAATTGTTTATTTTTTCTATTGTGGACTGTCAAATACAAATACAAATACAAATGAATATGAATTAGTTTTGCTGATGAAATCCCCATCATGAACTGTGAACATCAGTAACTGACTTCTTTTGTATAGATGGCCAACGTGTGAGACAACAAGGAATGGCTTCCACAGCGAGTGGCCTCCGTAAGTCTGAGATTATGGTTTACCTTTCAGAATATTAGCCTGAGGACAACATGTGTCACTAGTTCACTGAATTCATATAAAATAGTGTGGATGTACATTTGTGTTAGAACAATACCTGAGTGATACTGGCCAGCTGGTTAACACTTTAAATTGAGTCTCCCTCTGTGCAGAGCTTACTCTAGTCTGGGCATCCCAGCATACAAAACATGCAATTAAGAATTTTAATATTGGCTCAAAGATTGAGTCACAACTTGAATTAACTAATTATAGTATATGATTTATAGAGCTGGTAAAATAGACATCTTATCTTCATATTACACACGTGAGTTTAAGCCAGGGGTCAGCAACCTTTACTATCAAAAGAGCCTTTTTAGGCAAAAAAAAATCTGTCTGGAGCCGCAAAACATTTGAGCATTGTGATGAAGGTAACACAGCTTATAGTCTAAGTATATAGTATATAAGTCTAATGCAGTGAGGGCCAAAGAGACAATGTTTAGGGCCACATTGAGGGAAAAAACATCTGAGATTTAGAGAATAAAGTCATAATATTACGAGAAAAATGTCATAACTTTACGAGAAAAACAGTTGTAATATTACGAGAATAAAGTCATAACTTTACGAAAAAAATATGTCGTAATATTACAAGAATAAAGTCATAACTTAAGGAGAAAAAAAGTCGGAATATTACAAGAATAAAGTCATAACTAAACGAGAAAAAAGTCGTAATAATACGAGAATAAAGTCATATCTTTACGAGAAAAAAAGTCGTAATATTACGAGAATAAAGTCATAACTTAACGAGAAAAAAGTCGTAATAATACGAGAATAAAGTCAGAACTTCACGAGAAAAAAAGTTGTTATATTACGAGAATAAAGTCATAACTTTACGAGAAAATAATTGTAATATTACGAGAATAAAGTCATAACTTTATGAGAACATTTTTGTAATATTATGAGAATAAAGTCATAACTTTACGAGAAAGAAAGTCGTAATATTACGAGAATAACGTCATAATATTACGAGAAAAAAAGAAAACAACACGTAAAATTACTTCTTTATAATATTATGACTTTATTCTCATTAGAGCTAAAGTACCATGTAATGATAGTCTTTATCAGTATAACTGTCCTTCTCTTCTCAGGCATCCAGGGGGACGACAACCTCCAGTCCATGCTGGTGGGGACGGTAATGAGGAAAATCAAGTCTCGTACCTGGAAGAAGCAGCGCTACTTCAAACTGCAGGATGACTGCATGACCATCTGGTACAAGTCCAAGAAGGCTGGCAACACCCACTCCACATGTAAGAACACATGATTCACAGATGAGAAGGTCCTCAACATGACCATGATGGTAAACCAGTGGTGATGTAGCTGACACAAGACGTCACCACGTTCATTATAGTAGAACTCTGCTATCTGATATACAGTATACATCCATGATGTGAAAACCGAGGGTCGAGTTTGTCTTCCTGTTGCAAAGATTCACTTATGTACAGTTCTTTATTTTGTACGGAGCCCCCCTAGACCCCTAGGAGAACATTTTTATTAATTCGTTCCTTCGAGTTACCTAACTGGAGGGAACGATTTACCTAACTCGAGGGAACGAGTTTCTAACTCGAGGGAACGATTTACCTAACTCGAGGGAACGATTTACCTAACTCGAGGGAACGAGTTTCTAACTCGAGGGAACGATTTACCTAACTCGAGGGAACGAGTTACTAACTCGAGGGAACGATTTACCTAACTCGAGGGAACGAGTTACCTAACTCGAGGGAACGATTTACCTAATTCGAGGGAACGAGTTTTCTAACTCGAGGGAACGAGTTACCTAACTCGAGGGAACGAGTTACTAACTCGAGGGAAGGAGATACCTAACTCGAGGGCACGAGTTACTAACTCGAGGGAACGAGTTACCTTACTCGAGGGAATGAGTTACTAACTCAAAGGAATGAGTTACTAACTCGAGGGAACGAGTTCCTAACTCGAAAGAACGAGTTACTAACTCGAAGGAACGAGATACCTAACTCGAAGGAACGAGTTACCTAACTTGAGGGAACGAGTTACCTAACTCGAGGAAACAAGTTACCTAACTCGAGGGAATGAGTTACCTAACTCGAGGGAACGAGTTACTAACTCAAGGGAACGAGTTACTAACTCGAAGGAACGAGTTACCTTACTCGAGGGAACGAGATACCTAACTCGAGGGAACGAGTTACAAACTCGAGGGAACGAGTTACCTAACTTGAGAGAACAAGATACTAACTGGAGGGAACGGGTTAATAAAAATGTTCTCCTAGGGGTCTAGGGGGGCTCCGTAATTTTGCTATTTTCATTCTGGCAAGGCTTTTTTTTTGCATTTTTCTTTCTTAGAAGCTGATTATGGCAGCGTTCCTCAGAGTTTTGTGTAATTAATCGTTAATGACCACCTAGAGATTATACAGTCACCCAGCTTTTTGCTTAATAACTGATCATCACAGATAGTTTTTTTACTGTATACGACAGAAGTTGATCAGTTTTCCATCCCGTGCCCAGTTTCAGTGAGCGATGTGGAGGCGATACGAGAGGGCCACCAGTCCGAGGTGCTGCTCAGCATCGCCGACGAGTTCCCGGCCGACCGATGCTTCACGCTGGTCTTCCGCGGTCGCAGGGGCAACCTGGACCTGGTGGCCGAGTCGGCCGAGGAAGCACAGTCCTGGATCAGAGGCACGAGGAAGCTGATAGAGAACCTGGAGAACATGGGGGAGAGGGAGAAACTGGACCAGTATCCTTCACTCAGTGTTTGCAGTCCAATGTTTGCTGTTTGCAGTCCAACCAAACGCTACACGTTTTCATTTCTCATGTCTCTTTGGTTTGAGTTGTGCTTTATGATTAAATCCCATCATCTAGCATAACTAAAGGTGAATGGTTGGATGGTGAGACCATTAAAATCAAAGATTTTATCCCTATGGCAGTATGAAGGATTTCAGGCAGGATTGATACCCCAGTAATATCCTCAGAAATGTGTCCATATTGGAAGATTCTGCACCTCATAATTTATGTCCAATGTTCAGTTACTTTGCACGGCAGATGGATTCTCACAACGTCAAAAGATCACGTGGAAATTGCAGGATCACGTATCCCACATGTCAGGCTGTAATGCATCGTCCAGCAAGCCAGAGCTTGGACCAATCAGCATCCTGTGCTGGCAGCTACGAGCGTGGTTTAAAACATGTTTCCGCTCTTCTCCCGTTTGGCTTCAGAAAGAGTTTGATTGACAGGTGGTTCATCCAATCACGTGCTAAGTATTATTTTTTTTTAAAGTGCCTGCCCTTTTCCAAATAGTTTCCAAAGACGGCTTCTGTGGGTCAGGGTGGTGGATGGGTGTGTAGTGTACTCACCTCCAGTCAAACACCAACAATTAACATGAAATTAAATGAGATTTAAAAGATTTGATGAAATGAAATCAAATTTTGAAAATGAATTAAAATACAAATAGAATAGAATAGTGCAGGTGTAAGTTGCCCCAAATGCAACAAAGAAAATAAAAGTGAAGTAGAGAAACTAATCCATCAACTGCACAATAGAACAGCAAAGTTTTACATTTAGATTAGAAAGTTGCTTCTGGTTTGGGGTGCACCTTTAGCAACGGACGTAAGAAAAAAAAAAATGTAACCTGGAGTTTGTCTGGTCATAGGTTTTAATACTTCTTATATGGGCCACAAGTTGACATTTGCCCTGATGGTGTCACTACAGGAAACATGAGGGAGTCACCAAACCATTAGGATTCCTCCTCTGGGGACCATGAATAACATCCACGGAAAAATTCAATGGAAAGCCATTCAATTTTAATATCATCTGACAGTCTGGCCCAAGAGGGTTATTCAAGTGTCCAGAGTGAATAATTCATCCAATGGGGACCAGAAATATTCACAGCAAATTCAATGGAAATACATCAGTTCTTGTCAAGGACAAAAGGTCAAGGTAAACTTTGACTTCTCCGTGGTGCTAGAGGATGGGATGGGGTCTGACTCACCGGAGCATTCTCCTCCCCTTCCACTATCTGTTTTGCGAGGTCACCGTCGCTGCGTCCTGTGCTTAGCGCCGCCCAAGACGACTGTGATTGGTTTAAAGCAGGGGTCAGCAACCTTTACTATCAAAAGGGCCATTTTAGGCAAAGAAAAATAATCTGTCTGGAGCCGCAAAACATAAAAAAAAGCAGTCAGAGCTTTACCGTGCACGTTGAAATGTGCCAGTTTTAGAAGTGAAGTTTATTGTGCAGTGCACCTGACCAGTCCTCAATCTCTTCTGAGGCTCAACGAGACTCTATTGAATGTGACGCTCTCCTTAAGGGGCGTACCCAGATGGATTGGTGACTGGTTCAAGAAGGCGGACAAGAACAACGACGGCAGGATGAACTTCAAGGAGGTGCAAGATTTACTGAAGATGATGAACGTGGACATGAACGAGCACCATGCTCATCGTCTCTTCACAGTGAGGAAGACATAAACTATGGTCATTCTTAAACATTCAACATAGAGTGTTTGGTTTCCATGGCTGCTGTAAGACCTCATGGGTTGTGATGCATCTATCCACCGAGCTAAAGCATGTTCCTTTCTCCTCCATCAGATGGCTGATAAGTCACAGTCGGGTACGCTGGAGGACGACGAGTTTGTGCTCTTCTACAAGATGTTGACGCAGCGGGAGGATGTGCTCAGGGTGTTCCAGGAGTACTCCGGTGACGGCCAGAAGTTATCCCAAAGTGACTTGGAGGACTTCCTGAGAGAGGAGCAGCTGGAGGGGGTTGACATCCAGCAGCAAGCCAAGCAGCTCATTGAGCGCTACGAGCCCTCTGACACAGGTACATGGATGGGATCTTGTATACTGTATATCTTGGTGTTTGGTACTGGATGTTGTACTATTAAAGGTTGGGTGAGAAGGTTCTGATACCACCCTGCTGTATTTGCAGCCAAGCTGCTGAACGCCATGACATTTGACGGCTTCTTGATGTACCTGGGCTCGGCTGAGGGATCCATCTTCAACCCACGGTGGCGGCGCGTCTTCCAGGACATGAGCCAGCCGCTGTGCCATTACTTCATCTCCTCCTCCCACAACACCTACCTGATGGAGGACCAGCTCCGTGGACAGAGCAGCGTGGAGGGATACATTAGGTAATGCTGCTGGGGTAACTCTCTATGGTTAGAAATGTCTTTGTGATGTTCAAATTAGGGATGCACCGATACCGATACCATTATATTATAGGGTCCGATACTGTGCTCATGTACTCGTACTCGTACTCGTACTCGCAAATGGCTCCGATACAACGGCACCGATACCACTTTACAGCAGTGTGACGTTAACCTCTCCTCAGCATCTTTCCGGTCCTATTGAACGCGCTCACGCTCCACCTCCCCAGCGGTACGGGCGGACCGCCCGGTGGTGCGCCGGACCCCGCAGGGCCTGGATTCCGCCTTAGCCAGCGCGCGGCAGTTTTGCTTGCACCCTCTGTCTCGTGCATGCGTTAGACTCCTTGGTCCTTGTTTCAAGACGGTTCGGGTGGAATGCAGACATCGCTGCAGACCCCTGACGCCTTTTACGTGGGCCGAGCCCCGCCCTGGGGGCACGACGCGGTTGGGGCGCACTAAGGACAGTCCGCCCCAGTGACACTTTGTCCACGGCCCCGTGAAACACCTTCGCCCCGAACCTTTCCAAGCCGACCTAGAGCCGGTCGCGGTGCACCGCCTCGTATGCGGGACTCCCCAGCCTGCCGTGTGTCGCTCACACCCTCCAGCTGGCTGTTAACGAGGGTTTTTTGGCACAGAAGAGTACTCGTATCGGTACCCAGATGTAAGTACTTGTACTTGTACTCGGTCTGAAAAAAGTGGTATCGGTTCATCCCTAGTTCAAATGACCAAAATTTGTCCCACTAACAGCAAAATGTGACACAGCAAGATTCATTTTTACAGTGAAATACTGTAGCTGCTGCTGGAGGACTACTTGCGGGGCTCTTTGGCGCAAGCTAATCACAGCTAATGTGATTTTTTTGACTTTCCAGTTTTCTGTTTGTGTCCGGCGAGCCAGAGCACGGACCAATCAGTGAGGAGCTACTGGCAGCTAGGGGCGTGGCTTAGGTGTGTGTGATGCAAGCCCTCCAGGAAGAGCGCCGGTCGTTGATCTCGACTTTCGTAGTGGCCAAACGGCGGCACTGCAACTTCCGTGTCCGTCATGTGATGCTATCAGGCCCAAAAATACTTTTTCTCATAGACTTACATTGGGAAAGAGACGTCTGTAACTCAGAGGATCATTTATTTTGAGATGAATCAACTTCCCAGTACGAATACTCTAATAGTCCTCCTTTAAAAAAGTTAAGTTTTAAAGTTGTAAAACGCACTAATAGCTGAATCCAGAGTTATTTCCCTTCTTCCGTTCATGTGAATGAGACCCAGACCGAGGCTGGAGCGCAAGCCGTGACGACGGCGTGACGTTGGGACCCTGTGACCGAGTCATGTGACTGAGCGGACGCTACTGCGCATGTTCCATGTGCCCAAGATCCGGGTACTTTCCAGACGGAAGTCGAGCCAATTAGGCTTCATGCTCCACTGAGCAACTCTCATAGAAATGAACAGGGCCCCGCCTCCAATGCTGGATCCAGTTCTCTTTATACATCCATGATGTGATGCAACACGGAGAGGCGACTGTTGGTTCTAAACAACAATGGCGGCTCCTGAAGAGGTTAGCGTAGATGCTGCAGTAGCATCACTTCTATCAGTAGTTCTTCATTGCAAGAAGAGCAAGGAACGCCACTGAAGGCTTTTCTCTAGGGATGCACCGATACCAGTATTGGGTCTTGGGTCCGATATTGTGCTCACGTACTTGTACTCGTACTCGCAAAACGGCTCCGATACAACGGCACCGATACCACTTTACGGCGGCTTGAAGTTAACCTCTCATCAAAATTTTTCGGGTCCTATCGCACGCTCTCACGCTCCACCTGGTGGTGCGCCCGATTCTGCAGGGCCGCTCAGCTGGCGCGCACGTTAGACTCCTTGGTCCGTGCTTCAAGACGGGTCGGCTGGGTTGCCGACAACGCTGCAGACCCCTGGCGCCTTTTACGTTGGCCGAGCCCCGCTCTGGGGGCACGACGCGGTTGGGGCACAGTAAGGACAGTCCGCCCCGGTGACACCTTGGCCACGGCCCCGGGAAGCACCTTCGCCCTGAGCCTTTCCAAGCCGACCTAGAGCCGGTATGCGGGACTCCCCAGCCTGCCGTGTGTCGCTCACACCCTCCAGCTGGCTGTTAACAAGGGTCTTTTGGCACAGAGAAGTACTCGTATCGGTACTCGGTATCGGCAAGTACCCAAATGTAAGGTCTGAAAAAAAGTGGTATCAGTGCAGCTCTAGTTTTCTAGATGGAAAACATGTTTCCGCTCTTCCGCCCGACTGGCTTCGGCAAGAGTTTGATTGACAGATGGTTCATCCAATCACCTGCTCAGATGGTTCTGGCATGTCAGGTTACCCCGAGCGCTCCTTCTTCTCAGATTCATAACTAGTCAAATTAGAACACACAGTCCTGTTATTGGTATCTTTGCTGTCACACAGGAACGTCCATAAATCTGCAGGGAAATCATAGAAAAAATTAGGCTTATAAATGATTAAATGACAACTAAGGTTTGCCTATGACACACATCCGGGATCGTCACTGCAACACATCACGTAACCATTTCCAAATCCACTTCCCAACCATTTTATAGATGTCAGGATGTCCATCAGCACAAATCCCTTACCTAATGGGCTCTCAACTATGCTCCATCGAGCTTCACTGTGACCTGCATAAATCTTCCATCACTCATTAGTTTTACATTCATTAATAGAATGAAGTGCGTCAAATTCTTTTGTAGTGATTCGTTCTATTTCATCACCCTTCTGTGACCCTGAGCCAAAAGATGAATGAAGTTGTTGTTGTGCTCAGGGCTCTGAGTCGTGGCTGTCGCTGTGTGGAGGTGGACTGCTGGGATGGTGCCAACGGAGAGCCCATCGTCTATCACGGACACACCTTCACCTCCAAGATCCTCTTCAAGGACGTGGTCAATGCAGTGGGCAACTATGCCTTCAAGGTAGCATCCCCTGTCTGCTTGTAGAAGTGAATCAGTCTTTTCAATTTTTTTTATCTATCCTTGCCGGAGCAAAAACGTCTAGTCGTAAGTTTTATACTAAAAAACAATGAGTGCGGTGACTCTCTGATGTACTTCTTGTTCATGTGTTTCTGAAGACAGTAGTGTTTGGAGCAACGTTCTCTATTAGTTTTACGTTGCACAGGTCACACACTCATGATCACATTGGTCCAAATGTGTCTTTTCAAGTAGATCAGGGTTCAGCAACCTTTACTATCAAAAGAGACATTTTAGGCAAAACATTTGATCATTGTGATGAAGGTAACACTATATATTTTATAGTCTAAGTATATAGTATATAAGTCTAATGCAGTGAGGGCCAAAGAGACAATGTAATACGGAGTATTAGGGCCACATTGAGGGAAAAAAACATCTGAGATTTACAGAATAAAGTCAGAATATTACGAAAACAAAGTCATAACGTAACGAGAAAAAAGGTTTAATATTACGAAAATAAAGTCATAACTTTACGAGAAAAAAAGTTGTAATATTATATAGAATATAGAATATTCTATATAATATAGAATCTGGAGGCAACACGACAAGATGTTGCTATCTGAAGCGTTGGTTTCCGTTTGTAGTTTGAGTAGTAAAAAATAGGAGGAAAAAATTAATAAATCTGAGATTTCAAGAATAAAGTCGAAGGTCTACAAGAAAAAAAGGTGTAATATAATGATAATAACTTCATAACTTTACGAGAAAAAAAGTTGTAATATTATGATAATAAAGTCATAACTTTATGAAAGAAAAAGGCTTAATATTACGAGAATAAAGTCATAACTTTACGAGAATTTTTCTTTTAATATTACGAGAATAAAGTCATAATATTACGAGAAAAAAAGAAAATAACACGTCAAGTTACAACTTTATAATATTACTTTTTTTCTCGTAAACTTCTGATTTTATTCTCGTAATCTAAGATTTTTTTTTTTCCCTCAATTTCCCCTAATACTCCGTCGTACCGTCGTACCATAGACCTACAACAATGATAAATAAAAATGAAAATGTAACTGGAGAGGGGCTAAAGAGCCGCAGGTTGCAGACCCCTGAAGTAGACCAAGCATGTTGTTGTAACCCCTCATGCTGTGCGTTGCACTTGTTTTTTTACTTTTATTGCGTAGTAAAGCTGTATCAGCATCTCATTGTACATTTATGAGAGGGAGAACAACCGTGTACGGATATCCAAGACATAATGTGAAAGCCCCATAAAGTCATCTAGCCAGGGATCTGCCACAGAGTGAACATGCATGACAGAGCCTGAGCATCTGTTGAAGTTGCATCAGCTGAATGGTGTGTCCTCGTGACCCCTCGTCCATCCGTCTGCTGGTCTCCCAACCAGCCAGCCACAACCCACGGGTATATGGCAGCGGGCGTATTAGCTTTCCCCTATGATAATGCTCTCCAGTGTTAGATTACAAACTCCCTCCCTCCGTCTCCTCCTCTCCCCCCACCCAGGTATCAGAATATCCAGTCATCCTGTCCGTGGAGAACCACTGCAGCGTGGAGCAACAGAGAGTCATGGCCCAACACCTCAACCACATCCTCGGTGACAAGCTGCTGAAAAGCACACTGGACGGCAAGGCCCCCGTCGGACTGCCATCTCCTGAGGTGAGCAGTGAGTCCGTGGTCTGAACCCCACGCCGCTCTACGTGCCGCCTGTTTCTATTGAAGATGCCCAGACAGAGCATTTTTTGCAGTTTGCTGCGTCTTTTGTTGTTGTTGTTGATGATGTTGCTAGGCAACCACCACATGAGTGCTAGCTTAACACAAACCATGAACTGGCGCTCAAGGTGCTCCTGTAAAAACGTGAGGTGCTCAGCAACGCAAAATGCTTCACTCTCATTGAAACCAGTAGAAAAGGCTGAAACGCACTCTGTCTGAGTTGAGCTCTCTACTTCAGTAAACTTACACACCCGTGGTGCATCTATACAGATCCATTTAGTCTGATTTACTGTGTGATGCACTGTTATGTTGCACTTGTTTATCCAATTCAGAGGTCAGCAACCTTTACTGTCAAAAGAGCCATTTCAGGCAAAAAAACAAAAAAAACAATCTGTCTGGAGCCGCAAAACATGTGATCATTTTGATGAAGGTAACACAGTTTATAGTCTAAGAATATAGTATATAAATCTAATGCAGTGAGGGCCAAAGAGACAATGTACTACGGAGTATTAGGGCCACATTGAGGGGAAACACATCTGAGATTTATAGAATAAAGTCAGAATATTACGAGAAAAAAGTTGTATTATTACGAGCATAAAGTCGTAGTATTATGAGAATAAAGTCATAATATCATAAAGTAATAATTGTACGTATTATTTATTTTCGTAGTATTAAGCCTTTTTTTCCTCATAAAGTTATGACTTTATTATCATAATATTACAACTTTTTTTTCTTGTAAAGTTATGACTTTATTATCATAATATTACAACTTTTTTTCTCATAAAGTTATGACTTTATTCTCGTAATATTGAGCCTTTTTTTCTCATAAAGTTATGACTTTATTATCATAATATTACACCTTTTTTTCTCGTACAGTTATGACTTTATTATCATAATATTACAACTTTTTTTCTCGTAAAGTTATGACTTTATTATCATAATATTACAACCTTTTTTCTCGTAAAGTTATGACTTTATTCTTGTAGTATTACGACTTTTTTTTTTTTCTTGTAAACCTTCGACTTTATTCTCGAAATCCCTGATTTATTTATTTTTTCCTCCTATTTTTTACTACTCAGACTACAAACGGAAACTTCAGATAGCAACATCTTGTCGTGTTGCCTCCAGATTCTACGTTCATGTGCAGACATCTGTTTAAAGAGACTACCTGGTGGAGGTGTGATGACAAAGCAGTCTAAAGTCCCATCAGTGTTCTGTCATAAAACCAACAGTGAAGTGATCTCAGCATGGCGGTGGTGTTAGTCAGCCTGATAGAGAGCACCTTCCCTTTCACCCCAAAGCCTGTCAGAGCCTCCTGGGCCATATGATATGTGTCTACATGCAACACCGGCACCCTGAATTATTCAACACCACAATATGTTTCCCCTCTTGCACTGTTGGACGCTATAACAGGCTTTCCCCCCCGCCGCCCTCTGAAATAGAGAGTTTTTATAACTCCTACAACTACCGTCTGGATGTGAGGTCTAACCCTGGGTTTTATTTCCTGTCAGGACCTCAAGGGGAAGATTCTGCTGAAGGCAAAGAAAATCGGCGGTCTGGAGGAGAGTTTCAACGGGATGGTGGAGGACTCTCAGAGCGGAGAGGTCAGCGACGAAGACGAGGTCGCTGAAATCAACGAGGATAACCTCCACCGCGAGAGCGTCTGTCGCAGGGTGAAGGTAGGTCGGGTCGGTGCAGACAGCCTGTTACACACAGTCTGATGAGCCGGCCGGATATAGAAGCAGGATGCTCTAGTTCAGTCCTTTTTTAGGATGATGATGAATGGAACACTTAATAGATTAAGCTGAAGGTTTAAATGATTGAGTGCATCTTGTTAATCACAGTCGGTAGTTCCAGTCCAGGTTATTTACTGAACTCTTTAGACAGCTGTGGGATGGACTGGACTTGTTTGAATCTCTGCAGCAGTCTGACACGACCGTCTGACGTTACTTTTGTTTTGCTGTAACATACAGTACGCATTTACTTCAGGACTTTGTTTTACAGCACATCGCTCTAGACCAGGGGTCAGCAACCTTTACTATCAAAAGAGCCATTTTAGGCAAAATAAATCAAATATAAAATCTGTCTGGAGCCGCAAAACATTTGAGCATTGTGATGAAGGTAACACAGCTTATAGTCTAGGTATATTGTATATACTGTAAGTTTAATGCAGTGAGGGCCAAAGAGACAATGTACTACGGAGTATTAGGGCCACATTAAGGGAAAAAACATCTGAGATTTACAGAATAAAGTCAGAATATTATGAGAATAAAGTCATAGCTTAATGAGAAAAAAAAGTTGTAATGTTACGAGAATAAAGTCATACCTTTACGAGAAAAAAAGTCGTAATATCACGATATAAAGTCATAACTTCACGAGAAAAAAGTCGTAATTTCACAAGAATAAAGTCAGAACTTAACGAGAAAAAAATTGTAATATTACGAGAATAAAGTCATAACTTTACGAGAAAAAAAGAAAATAACACGTAAAATTACTACTTTATAATATTATGAATCTATTCTCATAATACTACAACAATCTTCTAGTAATATTACGACTTTTTTCTCCTAAAGTTATGACTTTATTCTCGTAATATTACAACTTTTTTTCTCGGTAAGTTATGACTTTATTATCATATTATTAAAACTTTTTTTCTCATAAACCTATGACTTTATTCTTATAATATTATGACTTCATTCTCGTAATATTATGACTTTATTTTTTTCCTCAATGTGGCCCTAATACTCCGTCGTACCGTCGTACCATAGAACTACAACAATGATAAATAAAAATGAAAATGTAAACAAAAAACAGTTATTCATTTCCATTTTAAAAAATCCACAGGGAGCCACTGGAGAGGAGCTGAAGAGACACAGGTTGCTGACCCCTGGTTTAGACTAAACTAAAAGACAAAGACGTGTGTCTCCTTGGCGGTGTTCTCTAGTGAGCCGCTCAGAGACACCCAGAAATCTGGCGGAAAAGGATTGCATAAACCTCTGTCATCCCTCATGAAAAATCCAGAGGATTGAAGGGCAGGGAGCAGACACTGGGTGTTAGATTAGGTGATCTGTTTACACCGTGTGTCTGATAGAAAGACACAGGGACAGGGTCAGAGACACTGGTGTCTTCTACCCACAGCCATCCACATCTGAAGGGAACTTAGTCAAACCCACTGTTAAAACTCTTACACCGTGCATGTCAAAATGTACACGTAGACGAGACAGATGGAGAAGAAGGACGGAGAAGAGGATCTCGTGGTTGCTGTCAAACCAGACCGAGCCATGCCATGCCAGGCTAGGCCAAACCATGGGCTCAGTTCAGCAAGGTGAAGGTTGTACAGTCTCCTCTGAAACGGGTTATTTGATACTCTGAACAGCACTAATTGCAGTCAGTAATCACGTCTGTTGGTAAAAGGAGGTGTAAGTCGGGCTAGGATGTAACATCATCTTCTGCAAATATTTCAATGGGAAGTTCAACTTAAACAGGAGTTCCTATGATAAATAAAATACTAATAACTAATACGAAGCATGTTATCATTTGACCTAGTAGTTTGATACTGCAGACAAATTCAAGATCAAACTTTCAAATACAACTTAAAAGACACATTAAAGGGACTCTATGAAAGTACGAAAATAGTTCACTGAAATGTGTTTCTGAAAACATTTGAGAAATAATCCTGCAGTTTCTGAATCTGTCTTTATTTTGGATCGTTTATTTTAAAAGTTTCTCGGGAGTTTCGAGAGGCAGCGAGTCGCCTCGGACGCCCGTGATTTACATAAAGTAGCCTAGACCTTAACTTTATGCAAATGAAGAACGGCCGTCGTGACACTCCGTGTCTCGAATCGCGCCCCCACGCTACCAGAATGCATTACGTGGGAATGGGAGGCGTGGAAAGGACGGATCCTGTGGACACGTACCATTAGTGTTGCCGACTTGGCGACTTTCTTTCTAGATTTAGGGACGTCTGGAGCTAGTGCTGCTGGCTGATGTCATCGGAGAAGAGTTGGTAACACTGGGCTGGGTTTTAAGTTGCATACTGTCATCATTTAAGTAGTATTTAGTCAGTCAGTTAGGTTTTAATTTAAAAGTTCATCTTGAAACTCTTCTGAAAGAGTCGGGGAGAACTCAAGAGTGGTATTGATGGTACAGGCTTTAGACCAGGGGTCAGCAACCTGCGTCTCTTTAGCTCCTCTCCAGTGGCTTCCTGTGGATATATAAAAAAAAATTCATTTTTATTTATCATTGTTGTAGGTCTGTGGTACGACGGTACGACGGAGTATTAGGGCCACATTGAGGAAAAAAAATAATCTGAGATTGAGAGAATAAAGTTGTAATATTATGATAATAAAGTTATAATATTATAAAGTAGTAATTTTACGTGTTATTTTCTTTTTTCTCGTAAAGTTATGACTTTATTCCCGTAATATTGCGACTTTTTTTCTCATAAAGTTATGACTTTATTCTCGTAATATTCTGACTTTTTTTCCTCGTTTAGTTATGACTTTATTCTCGTAATATTACGACTTTTTCTCGTGAAGTTATGACTTTATTCCCGTAATATTGTGACTTTTTTTCTCATAAAGTTATGACTTTATTCTTGTAATATTACGACTTTTTTCTCGTAATATTATGACTTTATTCTGTAAATCTCAGATGTTTTTTCCCTCAATGTGGCCCTAATACTCCGTAGTACATTGTCTCTTTGGCCCTCACTGCATTAGACTTATATACTATAAACTTAGACTATAAACTGTGTTACCTTCATCACAATGATCAAATGTTTTGCGGCTCCAGACAGATTTTTTGTTATTATTTATTTTTGATAGTAAAGGTTGCTGACCCCTGGTTTAGGGCATCGGGCTTTAGAGGATAATGTGCATCGATGTGCCCGGCTAACTGAGTGTGCTAAGGAATCATTGGCCACTTAGAGTCATGTATATTGATAAGCATCTGAGAAGCACGAAACGCCACACTGGGACTGCTGTCAACACGGTCATCAGAGGTGAGGCCAGCGGCGGGTTTGGCAGAGATGTGAGCTCGGCGGTGCCCCTGCAGATGGTGTAGGTGTCTGGAGAGATGGCTGTCTTTGCTGTCTGGTAGACGGGTGAAGGTGAGGGGGGGTAGACCAGCCAGATCAGCTTTCATGTGGAAGCAGGCAGGCATGCATGCAGAGGTGCATTGTGCTGCTGGGCCTGCCACACCTCTGATCTCGCTACCCTGGCAGGCAGCACACCTGCTTCTGCTTGGCATCGTGGTCGAGTATCACTTACACAATTCAGGGGGGTTGTCTCAAGGTTTCCTCCATCCATGACAGGATTCCTTTGCATCACCAGGGTTTACCCTATCATGTGGTAGAGAGTCAGACCTCAACGGGCCTCATGTGACTTCAACGTGTTCACGACCCAGAGGTGTTTTAAATGCCTCGTGTGTTCGTCGGGTTGTGAGCAGAACTGCTGTGATGAAACATCTTGAAGGGTCTTTCCAGACCTTGTTGTCCACCAGTCGCCCTCATAGAGTGTCCGGTCACCTGGCGCTGCTCATCTCTGCACAGCGACCCCTCCTTTATCCCAACAACCCCACATTTTATACTTGTGTGGTTACTCCAGTCAGTTGTATCCTATTCCTTACCTGCTCCCATAATCCTACCCTACTGTGTCTGGAGTCGTTTGCCAATTCAGACTGAGCGTCACTTCTTCACACGGATGCGTTTACATTGCAGTCAGTACAGACTTCATGGCGGGAAATGACGGCGTTGTCTGCATGCAGAATGACTCATGAAATGGCAAAATGGCTGCGTCATTCATTCGCCATCTGGTGAGACCGGGCTGATATGTCACCGATGTTCTACATTCAACGAGAACGTTGTTGGCTGTTGAGAAGTGTACAAATATTTTGGGTTCATTATGAAACTTCTGCCGACAGTTTGAGGATCCGATAGTCTCAAGCTCTTTTTAATCCTTCTCATTGGTAAATCTTTGTAAAACCAACAGACGGATGTAAACGATAGCACTTATTTATGAACGCCCAACAGCGACAATATGTCAGTGGAGCATAAATGGTATGTGGCGTATGAGGCATACGTTACTACAGCAGTGGCATATATCAGTAAGAATTGAGTGCATATGATACTAAAACCAGAGTGGAGCGGCTCTGCCAGCGTCTTTTGGTTTCATAGCTGAGCTCTGAAAGACTGGAGCTGTTTTGGTTCGCTCCGTACTGTAGAACAGTGAAGAACATCTATGACCTTCCTTACCTCTCTCTCTTCTTATGTTCATAGAGGTCAAAGCAGCGTCTGTCCAAGGAGCTGTCGGACTGTGTGGTTTACTGTAAGAGCGTCCACTTCAGTAACTTCAAACACTCCCGCATCCACTCAAAGTTCTACGAGGTGGCCTCTTTCACCGAGTCCAAGGCCCGCAAACACCTGAGAGACGCTGGTGAGTCATATTTATAATCTGGGGTTTTAGTTCTACGACAGCGGTTTTCAGTAGCAGTTATACATTTTGTGTCAAGGTGAAGCGATTACTACTTGTAATAATGTTGTTTATGATCGACACACTACAGCACGTATCAGGGGCTTCAGTCTTTCACTAAACTCCTGATATTATCTCCATTTCAGGGACGGAGTTTGTGCACCATAACTCCCGGCAGCTGACCAGGGTTTATCCCAGCGGCTTCCGAACCGACTCCTCCAACTTCAGTCCTCAGGAAATGTGGAACGCTGGGTGCCAAATCGGTGATTGACATGATCTCGAGCAGGCTAAAAGCTCCTTTCTTTAATTATTTATTGTTTTTAATATGAATGCTGCATTTGGGCTACAGTTTGCATAAAGGGGAAAGAGGCAGGTTTGCTTTCACAGAAAAAGGCAATACATTTTAGAGTTCCCAAAATGTCCCAATAAAGTCAGAACTTAACGAGAAAAAAATTGTAATATTACGAGAATAAAGTCAGAACTTTAAGAGAAAAAAAGAAAATAACACATAAAATTACTACTTTATAATATTATGACTTTATTCTCTAAATCTCAGATTTATTTTTTTTCCTCAATGTGGCCCTAATACTCCGTCGTACCGTTGTACCATAGACCTACAACAATGATAAATAAAAATGAAAATTTAAACAAAAAACAGTTTCCATTTTGAAGAATCCACAGGGAGCCACTGGAGAGGAGCTACAGAGACGCAGGTTGCTGACCGCTGGGTTAGTCTCTTTGGATAAAAGACAAATGAATGTAATGTAGCACCTTTGTGTCTCTGTTCCCTCCGGTATGGTTCGGTCTACAACACCAAGAACAAATGTTTTATATTGAAGTCAAAATCAGTGTGCAGCTTTAATAACATATCTCTTCTCATTCATCGCCTGAATAATATAGTGTGTTGTGAATCTAAATGTCATGGCGAGTACAGCACCAGTCCAAAGAGTAAACCTGGTTTCCTTTCCTTCTCGTTCAGTTGCGTTGAATTTCCAGACGGCCGGGGAGGGGATGGATCTGAACGACGGCCTGTTTAGTCAGAACGGCGGCTGTGGCTACATCCTGAAGCCCGCTTTCATGAGAGAGGCCGAGAAAAAATTTGACCCCGAGACGCCCCAAAAACGGGACGGCTACCAACCCGTGGTCCTCACCATACAGGTAGGAGCCACAGAGACAGGAAGACAACATGTATCCCTGCACTTTATGAGCTACTTCAACACTGTGTTGATGGGTTTCAGGTGATCAGTGGTCAGCAGCTGCCCAAAGTCAACATCAAAGAGGACTCTATAGTGGACCCTCTGGTCAGAGTGGAGATCCATGGGGTTCCTATGGACCAGGCCAAGCAGGAGACCAGATACATCGAGAACAACGGTACACCAGAGGATGGATAGATGGATGGATGGATGGATGGATGGATGGATGGATGGATGATGGATTGATGGATGGGTGGATGGATGGGTGGGTGGATTGATGGATGGATGGATGGATGGACGGATGGATGGATGGATGGATGGATGGATGGATGGATGGATGGATGGATGGATGAATGGATGTATGGATGGATGGATGATGGATGGATGGATGATGGTTGGGTGGTTGGGTGGGTGGGTGGATGGATGGATGGATGGATGGATGGATGGATGGATGGATGGATGGATGATGAATGGGTGGACGGATGGATGATGGATGGATGATGGATGGATGGATGGATGGATGGACGGATGGGTAAGAATGAGGATAGTCTGTGTGCATCATGGGCGCTGACATTGACCGATCTGTCCTCTCTGCAGGGTTTAACCCTGTGTGGTACGACACTCTGCGCTTCACCCTCCACACTCCTGAGCTGGCTATGGTGCGCTTCATAGTGGAAGACTACGACAAGACCTCTAAAAATGACTTTGTGGGGCAGTACACGCTCCCTCTGAGCTGCATGCAGCAGGGTAAGGCTGCTTTAATACACACGACATTTACTGTCAGATAGCTTAAAGTCACTGTGAGGAACTTTGACCTGGTTCTGAATACTGAAGCCTCTATATGACCTACAGTAGGACACAAGAAGATTTCTATACACTTATTCTTAATGCTCATCATCGGGTCTGATTCCTCATGTCATCAGACGACACGATTTACAGCATGCAGAAACTCCTTCAGCTCCTCCAGCGGGGCCTCCAGCAGGAACCGGACTAACCCAGAACCGGCTTCGACCTGCAGTTGGAGCTCCAGCGGGAGGTGGAGAGCTCTGTGCCCGGTAGCAGCAACAGCTCCTCCTCCTCCGGCCAGGAGCAGAGACACCACGCTGCTGGAGGCCCAGGCCGTATTACTGGGCCCGCTGGAGGGAAGGGAGGCACGGTAGAACCAGAACCAGGACTGCTCGGGTTAGACTCTCAGACCCTGCTGTAGTAAAATGAGAGTTTTTTTAAAGGGACTCTGGTAGCTGCAGATCTTTACGACATAAAGCAGCGGCGGTTCCTTGTAGTAATCTTTAAAATGTCCAAATGTACAACTAGTTAAGAGCAGAGACGTCTTCTAAACTCCCTATGCTGGAACCTTACAGAGAGAAATCTGTTATGAAAGGCAGAGGTATACGTTTCCCCATAAAGAATAGCCTCCAACATACAGAATGCATTGCAAGTGTCTGATAGGTTTGGGAGTTTTCTCTTGCTCTGACAGTGCTGTTGCATTCTGCGGCAACCACAGAGGCATCACAAAGTTGTTGTGATCTCAGCATAATGTCATTAATGGTCCACTACTGATGCTTGGACCATGGACACAGGACTTTGACGCAGGAGACCGCTGTCCGTGTCCCGAGTGAAACCAAAATACTACGGTCACTTATTTGAATTGATGTCTGTAACTTAAACAGATTTATTAAGCCAAACCATGAATTAAATCTGTGACTGTGATCTGGGAGAAAATCGGTTTCTCTTGAAGCGGGATGGAGAATGCAGTTTAGTGTATGGGAGGGTCATTTTGTAGGAGATTGCTATAATAATAATAATAATAATAATAATAATAAATTTGACTTATATAGCACTTTTCAGGAACTCAAAGACGCTTAACAATATAAACGGGAAGCGGTGTGAGACAAACCGCAGACAAACGACACACACAGGTGTGGACATGTCAGATATTAGCATGCTAATGTTAGCTCTGTCAGTTGGTTCAGTTAACAGTTCCTCCTGGCAGTTGGAAGGTCTAATGATCATGTTGGAACCAGGCTAAGTCTGACTTTATGCACTGTAGCGTTACCTCAGGATGCAGAGGTGACACACTCCATTTAACTTGTAAATGAAGACAGCGTGTTATTCTCCTAACCCAGAGGTCAGCAACCTGTGTCTCTGTAGCTCCTCTCCAGTGGCTCCCTGTGGATTTATAAAAATGGAAACGAATAACTGTTTTTCGTTTACATTTTTCATTTTTATTTAGCATTGTTGTAGGTCTATGGTACGACGGTACGACGGAGCATTAGGGCCACATTGAGGGAAAAAAAATAATAAAGGTTTACAAGAAAAAAAGTTGTAATATTATGAGAATAAAGTCATAATATTATAAAGTGTTATGTGCTATTTTCTTTGTCTCTCGTAAAGTTATGACTTTATTCTCGTAATATTACGACTTTTTTTCTCGCAATATTATGGCTTTATTCTCGTAATATTACGACTTCTTTCTCATAAAGTTATGACTTTATTCTCGTAATATTATGACTTTTTTCTCGTAAAGTTATGACTTTATTCTTGTAATAGTACGCCTTTTTTTCGTAATATAACGTCTTTTTTTCTCGTAAAGTTATGACTTTTTTCTTGTATATTCTGACTTTATTCTATAAATCTCAGATGTTTTTTCCCTCAATGTGGCCCTAATACTCCTTAGTACATTATCTCTTTGGCCCTCACTGCATTAGACTTATATACTATATTCTTAGACTATAAACTGTGTTACCTTCATCACAATGCTCAAATATTTTGCGGCTCCAGACAGATTATTATTTTTTGCCTAAAATGGCTCTTTTGACAGTAAAGGTTGCTGACCCATGTCCTAACCCCTGTGGTTTTGTTTTGTGTTCTCAGGTTATCGTCACATTCACCTTTTATCCAAAGATGGAACCAGTATTCCTCCCTCCTCCTTATTCGTACACATCAGGATCACAGAGCTGGAATAAGCCTTCATCAACACCGGAGCATCCTCGGCACATTATTTACTTATTCCTTCCTATAGAAAACACATATAGCTCCTATGAATATTATTCTTATTTGATGTGAAGAAATACTACGCCAAATCTTCTAGTGGTTCTGAGATACGCATGTTTTTACTGTAGCGTGTGAAACTTGTTCCTGTGATCCACTTGAACTTCGCTGCTCGTGTTTGGTGTACTGTAGCACAAATATTATGTGTTGTAGAGAAGAATGTGCCACCAATGTGTTTAGATCAGGATCTATATATATATTCTGTCAGTATTTTCCTTTAATGAACAGCACTTCATGGACTCTGTCTGACCGCTACAGTCCTCAGCTTTCACCCGGGCCAACATGCACACTTTTGATTTACAAACATGGTTACTATCTAATAGTCCTTTAGCTTATAGTGTTCATTCACAGCATGGAACGGCTGAACCAGTAGAACCTGTCGTCTCACCACTAACAGAACACTGTCAGTGAGGATTTATTTTTTGATTGGGATCTATTCAAATAGATAAAAACGTAACAACCACAGCTCTCTGCTGTCCACGGAGCAGCTGCAGTGGAGCAACTGGAGGTTGAAGGTCAGGGCATGATGACCCCTCCCAGTGTTCCCAGTCACATCCTGTCGCTGCTTTCCCGCTCTTGTCGTCGTTTTAGAGAAACGTGACGTGGCTCCAATAACATGATTATAAATGTTAAGCTAAAGACATCACAACGTAGTTCTCATGAGTGTCAGCTGATGTTATTTTTGTGGTATATTTGTGTAAATGTGTTTTGATATGTCTATTTTTGTATCCATGGAAACATTCATATGTACTGTACAGCACAGCACACTGTAGTGTTTATTGGCTTGTTTTTTATTGTAAAAGACCTCGTATTCATTTGCCACATCTACCTGCAAATAAATAGGATTTTAATGATGCATTTAGTAGTACTATTTCATCTTTCATACTGTATTGAAGACACTGCTCTTCTCATTGATTACTGCCTTAGTTTTCCCTAACATTCCTATCCGTGGGTAAATAATATATCTTATAATAGTAAATGAATCCAATGTTCAGTTAGTTGGGACAGAGGAACCATAAGGCGATTAATAGCATGCGGAACTTTTCTCTCGGCGCCGTTTTCCACCGATCCACTAACCCGGAACACCAGTCACGCTTGTCATGTCAACAATACCAAGCTACCCGGAGTAGAAGAGCTCTACTTCCGGCATATACTTTCAGACTAAAACCTTTATTAAGACATTCATGTGTTGTGTTCATGTGATTTAAGAAACTAACTGAGAGGAACTCGGGGACATGAGTGCTGCTGGATATGTTTAATAATAATTATTATTATTATTATATTATTATTATTATTATCATTACATGTTTCAAATAAATTACTAAAGCACAAATCTCACAAATGTCATATTTATCGTTAGCTAGTCATATTAGCTAGCCATATAGCTAATGTTAGCTAGCCGCATAGCTAACGTCAGCTAGCCAGATAGCTAACGTCAGCTAGCCACATAGCTAACGTCAGCTAGCCGCATAGCTAACGTCAGCTAGCCGCATAGCTAACGTCAGCTAGCCGCATAGCTAACGTCACCTAGCCGCATAGCTAACGTCAGCTAGCCGCATAGCTAACGTCAGCTAGCCGCATAGCTAACGTAAGCAAAGAAAAAAACACTAAACAACGTTGTGTGACTTCTGTCGTGTGAACATATTCATATATATATTAATATGTATATTAATATGTATATTAATATATATAATATATATTAATATGTATAATATATATACTAATATATATATATGTATATATATTAAACCTTCGACCGTCGCTAAAGCCCAAAAACAGCGGTGAAAGTGAGCTTTGACATTTTAATTTGACGGTGAAACAGATTGACTTCTGGTGGTAGTGTCGCATACTTGACGACGTCCCACGCCGTGAACGGCACCGGGGAGGGAGCAGCGGTACTACCGGTTACTACCGGTTATTACTGCTCGTGTGGAACACCTCGGACCCATCACCTCGGACCCATGCTCGGACCGAGTTGGAGCTGAAGGCAACATGGTTGGAAAGATCAGACATGTCCGTCAGAAGCTCCACCAGGAGGCGGTGAAGCTGGACGGGCCCGCCGGCTCGGTGCTCTCTCCCCCGGGCTTAGACAAGCCAACAACTAGCCCCCCACTGCTGGAGAACAACAACAACAACAACAGGGACTCCTCCAGACACCGCACACAGGTCTGATCACTGAACAACGACACAGTGAAGCTCACAATGCAATTACACATCAATCAATGTAGTCAACAAATAAATAGATCCAGCAAAAGCCGTCTTTTTCACACATTTTAGGTAATAACTACTCCCTTATTTCTAGGGTGCATCGTTGCTTTAGTAGACTTACCTCCTTCTGGGGCTGCTGTGTCTCAGAGGATTGAGCAGGTTGTCCACCAATCTGAAGGTCGGTGGTTCGATCCCCGGCTGCCGCTGCTCCGGGTCACATGTCGATGTGTCCTTGAGCAAGACACTTAACCCCAAATTGCCCCCGAAGGCATCGGTGTGCCATCGGTGTGTGAATGAGTATTTAGATCAGATCCTGATGGGCAAAGTTGGCATCTTAGCAGCCTCTACATCAGTGTGTGAATGTGAATGTAGTGACATGTAGTGTAAAGAGTGGTCAGAAGACTAGAAAAGCAAGTATATAAATGTAAGTCCATTTACCAAGTCCATTCTGTTCTAACCCGGGTCAGGCTCCGCAGGCAGTGAGCTGCCTCCCCTCTGGGATCTTTGCTGGTACTAAGATAAGCCCAGAAGTCCTGGTCCAGACTCTGAAGCTAGAGGAACCTCCGGATGGACCCGGAACCCTGACGGTACCTGCTAACAAAGGTAAGACTGTCAGAGTGACGTCAGTCTGTATGTTAGTGTACAGTACAGGTAAGCAATAATACAACAGTTAAATGGGTACTCTGCGAATGTAGTATTGCTAAGTACTCACAAGAGACAGACTAGACAATGATCAACATATGCTGATTTGAAGTCCTTAGTTTGTCAAGTGGAGCTCCAAAAACCCCAGATGGTATATTTCCCATAACAGAACCAGTATAGATTTTGGTTCCCCCCCACCTGCCTGGTCAGGGTCTCTAATCCTCCACACCAGCGGTCAGCCACCTGCGTCTCTGTAGCCCCTCTCCAGTGGCTCCCTGTGGATTTTTAAAAATGGAAATTAATAACTGTTTTTTGTTTATATTTTCATTTTTATTTATCATTGTTGTAGGACTATGGTACGACGGTACAACGGAGTATTAGGGCCACATTGAGGAAAAATAAATCAATATGAGATTTAGAGAATAAAGTCAGAATATTACGAGAATGAAGTCATAATATTATAAAGCAGTAATTTTACGTGTTATTTTCTTTTTTTCTTGTGAAGTGATGGCTTTATTCTAGTAATATTTTGACTTTATTCTATAAATCTCAGATGTTTTTTTCCCTCAATGTGGCCCTAATACTCAGTAGTACATTGTCTCTTTGGCCCTCACTGCATTAGACTTATATACTATATACTTAGACTATAAGCTGTGTTACCTTCATCACAATGATCACATGTTTTGCGGCTCCAGACAGATTTATTATTATTATTATTTTTGCCTAAAATGTCTCTTTTGATAGTAAAGGTTGCTGACCACTGCTCCACACCTTCAGCCTTTCTGTTACCAGCTAGCCTTCCCTCTCTCCGGCAAGGAAATCATTTTTTGTTTTGCTCCGGTTCTAGAATATAAATATAAATAAATAAAAATAGAGAAAACATAAAGAAAAATATAAATAAGAAATATAAATATAACGACAAATAATGTTGCTGAAAAATAATAATATAAATGCATGTATTTATAAAAATGCAAGGATAGTGTAAAATAAGAATATTAGTTTAAATGTTCTATATAAATACATGCAGTGTTAAAGCTGGAGTAAACCAGATTATTGCACAGCTGGATTATTGCACCAATTTATTGTACTGTTAAGTCAGTATTGCACAGTTCGAGATATAATCAATTATGGGGCTATGGCTCCTGATAGGGGTAAAAAAAAAAATATATATATATATATATATATATATATATACATACATACATACATACAATCTAATGATCATATGTACCGTTTTCTAGACTAAACAAGGGTATATTTGATCCTAAATACAATCTATTTACTTTATGTTGTTGACATCTGTATGAAAATAAAGTAGGATAAATTAAATGTCTTATCAGTTTGAGCAGTTATCGGTTATTGTATGGGCCGATCCCTAGTTGAGAGTAACCCGGATGAAGGACACAAAGTCCTGTATATCTTCATAGTATCTGTAATATCTTCTCATTTATGAGCTGAGCTTTGGTGTTATATAGTTTCTGAATATTGAGATCTTGTGACTTTAAAGGTCCCATATTATAGAAAGTGAGACTTTTTATTATAAAGGTTCTATATAAATACTGTGAAAGTATCAAAACGCTCAATCTACTTAGAAATGCACACAAACTGAGCCTTTAAATGAACCGTCACTTCTGTAACGCTGTGATGTCACAACTACACAGTCACCGATAGAAGTGACGCTAAACTCTGTAGTCGACACGCACACAGTGAGTCCCCGGCTGCAGAGACGCTGTGAAGACGGTGACGGGGAAGACCGGACTTGCAGTGGGTCAAAGGTTATTAACAAAGTGGTATTGAAGAGGTGACCAATCAAAGTGTCCCACTTTTTTGTTAGGTTGTACTTGTACTCACAGGAAATGATGCAATACGTGTGCTGATCATACATCCTGAAGATGTGCTTCCAGTGACTATGTAGAGTGGGACTCTGTGTTGTAGCCATGCATTCTCTGGCCACTAGATGGCGGATAAGACTCACGCTTGTCGTCGTCGTGCTGCAGCAGCACCGCAGCTCTCTACAGGAGAGGCTTTCTGGGGTTCCTGTGGCACTAATTAAGGCTGCTGGAACGTCTCCTTCCTTCCTGCTTTTAGATCAGCAGCTTTAAAAGGCTGCCACAGAAATGGAAGAAAACCCATAAGATAATCAAAGAGGAGGAGGAGGAGGAGGAGAGTGGTACAGCAGCATCTCTCTGTGACTGATGGATGTGGGCCTAGTTGCTAAGCACGCCATGCTGCATGAAGCCTCACCAGACTCACACGCTGCTATTTATAGACCAGGCATCGTATAAATTTAGCTCATGCATGAAATCAAGGTTTAGCTGCATCAGTGTTCCCTGGCTTCAAGTGGAAGACACTGATGCTGCTGCTGTGTCACTTTAAGGACGCTTTGACTCTGATGAGAGCCGAACCAACAGGATGTATGAGAGAATGAATTAAGCCATTTTAGGCAAAAAAAAGAAAATGATCTGTCTGGAGCAGAAAAACATTTGATCATTGTGATGAAGGTAACACAGCTTCTAGTCTAAGTATATAGTATATAAGTCTAATGCAGGGCCAAAGAGACAATGTACTACGGAGTATTAGGGCCACATTGACGGAAAGAACATCTGAGATTTACAGAATAAAGTCATAATATTACGAGAATAAAGTCATAATATTACGAGAATACAGTCATAATATTACGAGAATAAAGTCATAACTTAACAAGAAAAACAAGTCGTAATATTACGAGAATAAAGTCATAACTTAACCAGAAAAAAAGTCGTAATATTATGAGAATAAAGTCATAACTTTGCGAGAAACAAAGTCCTAATATTACGAGAATAAAGTCATAACTTTATGAGAAAAAAGGAAATTAAAATTACTACTTTATAATATTATGACTTTATTTTGTAATATTACGACTTTATTCTTGTAATATTATGACTTTATTTTGTAATATTATGACTTTATTCTCATAATATTATGACTTTATTTTGTAATATTATGACTTTATTCTTGTAATATTATGACTTTATTTTGTAATATTACGACATTCGATTTATTTTTTTCCTCAATGTGGTCCTAACACTCCGTCGTACCGTCGTACCATAGACCTACAACAATGATAAATCAAAATGAAAATGTAAAACCCTGTTCCACCTCTCAGTTTCTCCCAGCAAACGTGTGACGTCAGGAAGACGTTCAGCGACGTCAGTCCAGACACACTTTTGGACGTCTGTGGACGTGTAACTCAGGTTGACATCAATAGTTGAACGTTAAAAAGACGTTTAAAAAAAAAAAAAAGACAAAGACGTTCACTCTTTTGGACGTGTCTTTGCTCGGTGGTCTCATAGACGGCCAGTGATGAAAACTAAGTCATCCAAGTGTATGATGACGTCTAGAATAAAAGGTCCGTGTCTGTTGTCCTGAGCCTGTCGAGTAAAGTCCTGACTGGGGAAGCTGATCAGACAGCCCCCCCACGGCCTCTTGACAAAGCGCTCTGTCTGCAGTCTAATTAGAGGTATCGGATCACTAGCGGACCCTGGAGGGAAGACCCCGGCTCCTCTTTATTCTGAGGTCAGCTCCCTACAGACCTCCTCTTCCTCTTCCTCTTCCTCTTCCTCTTCCTCTTCCTCTTCCTCTTCCTCTTCCTCTACCTCTACCTCTTTCTCCTTCTCTCCCTTCCTAACACAGAAAAATCTCCATCATTTCAACTGGATTGTGTCATTTCACCCGTGTTCTCAGTGTTTCTCCTCATCTACTGTTTGGTACTGGTGAAGGCTGATGGGCCAGTTCTCCCCGTTCACAACTGTCACGTTCACTTGCATCATTACAGCACGGCCGCATGCGTCCGAGCATCAGAGCGTGCGATGGAAGTAACGGCTATGTGCATGTGGAACTCCAGTGATGCTGTAGAGATCCAAGATGGCGCTAACTACGGCTGCCTCGGCGATTTGGTGCGCTCTGTTTTTCTAGTTTTTTTGTGTTTCTTTAGTTTTTGGTGGAAGTTCACGGATTGTCTTCTCTAGAGAAGACATCCTTAACCTCAGGGAATCTACCCCAGCAGATCTTTTCCCCAACTTTCTGGCACCTTCAGCAGTTTTAATGCACGTTTTGCTGGGAGCAGTGGCCCTCGGCCGAGCGGCGAAGCGCCGGAGAGGAAAGCGCTCCGGAGCGCTGAATCGCTTCAGACAGAGAGGACTAAAAACTCCTCTGCCTGCGATATTCCTCTCCAACGTGCGCTCACTGTGCAACAAAATGGACGAGTTGCTGCTGATGGTCAGTACCAACAGAGACTTTTCCCTCTCTTCTGTCTTGTGTTTTACTGAGTCGTGGTTGTGTGGAACTATACCGGACTCTGCGCTGCAGCTGCCCGGCTTCCAGCTGTTCCGAGCCGACCGCGACCCGGAGTTATCACACAAGACAAAAGGAGGGGGAATATGTTTCTATATTAACGACGGCTGGTGCAAGGACGTGACAGTGCTTCAGCGGACATGTTCTCCGGATCTGGAATCATTTATTATCAACTCTAAACCATTTTATTCCCCCCGTGAATTCTCCTCCTTCATTCTGGTCGGTGTTTACATCCCGCCTCAGGCTCACGTGGAGCTCGCGCAGCGGCTGCTTGCCGACCAGATACGGGAGGTGGAGAGGAAAAACCCGGACTCTCTTGTTATCGTTCTTGGGGACTTTAACAAAGGGAACTTATCACAGGAACTCCCAAAATACAAACAGTTTGTTAAATGTCCGACCAGAGAGGAGAACACGCTGGACAAGTGCTACTGCAACATCAGAGACGCATATCACGCCGTTCCCCGCGCCGCGCTGGGAAACTCCGACCACGTCTTGGTCCACCTCATCCCCTCTTACAGGCAGAGGGTCAAACTGGCTAGACCGGTTGTGAGGACGACCAAGAAGTGGAGCAGCGAGGCGGTGGAGGATCTGCGTGAGTGCCTGGACTGCACGGACTGGGAGATGTTTAGGACCGCCACTGACAGTCTGGACGAATATGCAGAGGCTGTGACGTCGTATATCAGCTTCTGTGAGGACAGCTGTATACCGACGCGCACCAGGGTTCACTACAACAACGAGAAGCCCTGGTTCACAGCCAAGCTCAAACAGCTTCGTTTGGTTAAGGAAGAGGCATTTAGGAGTGGTGACAGGGAGGGCTTTAAAGAGGCTAAATACGCGTTTGGCAAGGCGGTGAGGGAGGCCAAACAGCAGTATTCAGAGAAACTACAAGAACAGTTCTCAGCCAGTGATTCTGCCTCAGTCTGGAAAGGGCTGAGACAGATCACAAACTATAAGCCCAAACCGTCCCACTCCACGAATGACCTCCGACTGGCAAATGAGCTGAATGAGTTTTACTGCAGATTTGACAGACGTAGTGACGGTCCTGCTGCATCTCCTCTCCCCCCCGCCATCAGCCATCAGCAATCAACACAAGCACCCCCCAGCTTTCTCCACAAGCACCCAGCCTGTGCACACCCCTCCCCCCCTTCACACCTCTGTCCATCCAAGAGGAGGAAGTCAACAGGCTCTTCAAAGGACAAAACCCCCGCAAAGCAGCCGGCCCAGACTCTGTCTCACCTGCAACCCTGAAACACTGTGCAGACCAGTTGTCTCCAGTGTTTACAGGGATTTTCAACACGTCCCTGGAAAGCTGCAGGGTGCCGTCCTGCTTCAAAGCCTCCACCATCATCCCGGTCCCCAAGAAGCCAAGGATCACAGGTCTTCAGGACTACAGACCCGTCGCTCTGACCTCTGTGATAATGAAGACCTTTGAACGACTTGTGCTCCAACACCTAAAGACAATAACCAACAGCTGGACCCACTGCAGTTCGCCTACAGACCTAACAGATCTGTAGACGACGCAGTAAATTTAGCCCTTCATTACATTCTCCAGCATCTGGACTCCCCTGGCTCCTATGCCAGGATGCTGTTTGTGGACTTCAGTTCCGCATTCAACACCATCAGCCCAGCTCTGCTACAGGACAAGCTTTCCCTGCTGAGCGTGCCTGACTCCACCTGCAGGTGGATCACTGACTTTCTATCTGACAGGAGTCAGCACGTAAGGCTGGGGAAGCAAGTCTCCGACACCCAGACCATCAGCACCGGTGCCCCCCAAGGCTGCGTTCTCTCCCCACTGCTCTTCTCCCTGTACACCAACGGCTGCACCTCCAGACACCAATCTGTCAAGCTCCTTAAGTTTGCAGACGACACCACCCTCATCGGCCTCATCTCCGAGGGTGACGAGTCTGCCTACAGATGGGAGGTTGACCATCTGGCATCCTGGTGCAGCCAGAACCACATGGAGCTGAACGCCCTGAAGACAGTGGAGATGGCAGTGGACTTCAGGAGGAACTCAGCCCCGCTCCCCCCCCCCTCATCCTGCGCGGCTCCCCAGTCAACATGGCGGAGTCGTTCCGTTTCCTGGGCACGACCATCGCCCAGGACCTCAAGTGGGAGCTAAACATCAGCTCCCTCACCAGTAAGGCCCAGCAGAGGATGTACTTCCTGAGGCAGTTGAAGAAATTCAACCTGCCACAGTCCATGATGGTGCACTTTTACTCGGCCATCATCGAGTCCATCCTCACCTCCTCCATCACCGTCTGGTTCGCCGCTGCCACCGCCAGGGACAAGGCCAGGCTGCAGCGGGTCATCCGTGCTGCAGAGAAGGCGATCGGCTGCAACCTTCCCTCCCTCCAGGAGCTGTACACCTCCAGGACCTTAAGGAGGGTAGGGAAGATTGTGGCCGACCCCTCCCATCCTGGACACCATCTTTTTCAGACTATGCCATCTGGCAGGAGGTTAAGGTTCATCAGGACCAAAACCTCACGTCACAAAAACAGTTTCTTCCCCATGGCAGTGGGGCTCTCCAACAGCCCATCCGCCCCCCTGTGACTGTCTCTCCCTCACACACAAACTACTGCCCCCCCCCCCCCTCTGCCGACACTGTCTCTCCCCCCTCTCTCAATATTTGCACTATCTTTATATCATGTTTATAGCTTATTTGTAATTTGTAAATTGTACATTTTTATTATTTTATTCTAACGTTTTTATCTATTCTTTTGTTTTTATCTATTCTTTTGTTATTATACAGTTTGTCTCGCACCAATAATGCCAAAGAAAATTCCTAGTGTATACCTCTTACACCTGGCAATAAACACCATTCTGATTCTGATTCTGATTCTGAGATGAAAACCAGATCATTCTTTGGTTTAAAAAAAACGCCGTCAAACCCAAGGAAACATCCCAGAGTGATTATCAAAAGAGTCTATCCAAAAGGTCAGCAACCTTTACTATCAAAATAAAATAAAAAATAATCTGTCTGGAACCGCAAAACATGTGATCATTGTGATGAAGGTAACACAGTTTATAGTCTAAGTATATAGTATATAAGTCTGATGCAGTGAGGGCCAAAGAGACAATGTACTACGGAGTATTAGGGCCACATTGAGGGAAAAAACATCTGAGGTTTACAGAATAAAGTCACAATATTACGAGAAAAAAGTCATAACTTTACGAGAAAAAAAATCGTAATATTACGTGAATAAATTCATAACTTTACGAGGAAAAAAGTCCTAATATTACGAGAATAAAGTCCTTACTTTACAAGAAAAACAAGTTGTAATATTGCGAGAATAAAGTCATAACTTTACGAAGGAAAAAGTCGTAATATTACGAGAATAAAGTCATAACTTTAGGAGAATAAAGTCATAATATTATGAGAATAAAGTCATAACTTAGCGAGAAAAAAAGTCGTAATACTACGAGAATAAAGTCATAACTTTACGAGAAAAAAAAGCTGTAATATTATGAGAATAAAGTCATAACTTTAGGAGAATAAAGTCATATTACGAGAATAAAGTCATAACTTTACGAGAAAAAGTCGGAATATTACAAGAATGAAGTCATAACTCTTCTCGTAATATTATGACTATATTTTCTAAATCTCAGATGTATTTATTTCCCTCAATGTGGCCCTAATACTCCGTCGTACCGTCGTACCATAGACCTACAACAATGATGAATAACAATGAAAATGTAAACAAAAAACAGTTATTCATTTCCATTTTGAAGAATCCACAGGGAGCCACTGGAGAGGAGCTACAGAGACACAGGTTGCTGAACTCTGGTTTATAAGTATAGCCATATATCTATATTTAATGCACAGTATCTGTCTGGTACCATGTGTCGGTTGAGTATGATGCTACAGAGAACCCTTCTAAAGTGACAGTAACGCGTCCTTTTCTGTTGTTTTCATCAGAAGTGTAACAGCACATTAGTTTGATCGATCCAGGATTATAAAGGTCAGACTGATTCCATGCACATGTATTGATCTGTATCATGGGCTGAACTGCGTATGCATGAACTCCAATGGTCATGTTGTCTGTGTTGTTGGCGCTCACTAAAGTGTTCATTTGACCACGAGGACAGAAGGCTTGTTATTGGCTAGCGGTGGGATGACTTCACGCCTCCTTGAAATAAAAGTCATGACATTCACGCCTCATTGGGAAAAGAGGCCTCTGCAGTCATATTTCACTGTCAACACATTACACCTTATTCCTGCATTATGACACAGAGGATCTGAGAGGAGCTGCTGAAAATATGAATAAACTAAAAACTCATCTATTTAGACTGGCTTTCATGTAGTGTTTTAAATAATGACTGATTTATTTGACTTCACGATGTCTCTGATAGGATGCTGGAAATCAAACATTTTTACTGGATTCATTTAGAGGTTTTCTAAAGTAAAAGTCCCTAGAAGTGTATGATTCAACTTTTTCCCATGGTTTAGTGAAGTTAACAAAAATCACAATAAATCGTAATATTGAATTGCAAAGTGCAAATGTACTACGGAGTATTAGGGTCAGATTGAGGGGAAAAAATCTGAGATTTACAGAATAAAGTCATAACTTAACGAGAAAAAAGTCTTAATATTACGAGAATAAAATCATAACATTACGATAAAAAAAGTCTTAATATTAAGAGAATAAAGTCATAACTTAACGAGAAAAAAGTCTTAATATTACGAGAATAAAATCATAACATTACGATAAAAAAAGTCTTAATATTAAGAGAATAAAGTCATAACTTAACGAGAAAAAAGTCTTAATATTACGAGAATAAAATCATAACATTACGATAAAAAAAGTCTTAATATTACGAGAATAAAATCATAACATTACGATAAAAAGTCTTAATATTACGAGAATAAAGTCATAACATTATGATAAAAAAAGTCTTAATATTACGAGAATAAAGTCATAACTTAACGAGAAAAAAGTCTTAATATTACGAGAATAAAGTCATAACATGAAATGTTTTGCGGCTCCAGACAGATGTTGGGCTCTTTTCATAGTAAAGGTTGATGAACCCCTGGACTAGTGTTTACAAAAGAGATGCATTAATATTATTTATTTCAAACAATAAGAATAAATGGAACCTAAAGCCTTGCAGTAGGTTTCTTCTTCCCTCTTCTCCGTCATCTGCTAACCCACACTTGCTCTATGCAACTACTATCTACCTACTCCTCTCTAAAGTGTCACTACTGTGTGTGCCCCCCCCTCCCAGAAGGAGTCTGAGCAGGGTGTACAGTGTGGGGTGTTGGCCTCCAGCCAGCCAGCCGTAATCACAGCTATCCATTTCATCTAACAGCGGGAAGATGATGCTCCCAGTGGGAGCGGAGTGGTGGTAAAGCACCCCCCACCCCCTCAATTTCCCCACCTCTACCCACATTGTAGTCAGCAGCAGATGCCTATCTTTGCCTGTTCTCTTAGTGCAAACAGCAGCAGAAGCAGTGCGCTGCGGTGGCAGATAAAGGCCTGCCAGGATCTAACGGTAGATAACGGGCCTGTCTGAACACACCGGTCTCAGTGGGAGGACTGTAATCACACAGCATCTATACCATGGAAGATGAAGCTCATTAAAGGAAAACTCACTTCTCATTTACCTCTACAAGCTCTAAAAACAAGACTAAACTTGGTTCATCCCTGAATGTGTTTAACTCTTGTATCCATGCTAGGAGTATGGCTCTAGAAAAGGCAGCGGCTGAAATATCTCAACAAATACTGGATGGATTTCTATGAAATGTTGTACAGACGTTCATGTTTCCCAGAGGATGAATCCTGCTGAGTTAAATGATCCTCTGACTTTTCCTCTGGCAACAGATGTTCATGCTACCTTCATGGTGAAGTGTAATATCTGCTGATCCTTCGACTCTTCATCTAGACCAGAGGTCAGCAACCTGCGTCTCTGTAGCTCCTCTCCAGTGGCTCCCTGTGGATTCTTCAAAATGGAAATGAATAACTGTTTTTGTTTACATTTTCATTTTTACTTATCATTGTTGTAGGTCTATGGTACGACGGTACGACGGAGTATTAGGGCCACATTGAGGAAAAAAAAAAAAATCTGAGATTTAGAGAATAAAGTCATAATATTATAAAGTAGTAATTTTACGTGTCACATTATGACTTTATTCTCATAATATCTCGTTAAGTTCTGACTTTATCTCGTAATATCACTACTTTGTTTCTCGTTAAGTTATGACTTTATCCTCGTAATATTACAACCTTTTTCTCGTAAAGTTATGACTTTATCCTCGTAATATTACAACTTTTTTTCTCGTAATGTTATGACTTTATTCTCGTAATATTACGACTTTTTTTCTCGTAATGTTATGACTTTATTCACGTACTATTACGACTTTTTTCTCGTAAACTTATGACTTCTTTCTTGTAATATTCCAACTTTTTTTCTCGTTAAGTTATGACTTTATTCTCGTAATATTACGACTTTGTTTCTCGTAAAGTTATGACTTTATTCTCGTGATATTATTTTTTTTTTCTCGGAAAGTTATGACTTTATTCTCGTAATATTACAACTTTTTTTCTCGTAAAGTTATGACTTTATTCTCGTAATATTATTTTTTTTTTCTCGGAAAGTTATGACTTTATTCCCGTAATATTATTTTTTTTTTCTCGTAAAGTTATGACTTTATTCCCGTAATATTATTTTTTTTTTCTCGGAAAGTTATGACTTTATTCTCGTAATATTACAACTTTTTTTTCCTCGGAAAGTTATGACTTTATTCTCGTAATATTACGACTTTTTTTCTCGTTAAGTTATGACTTTATTCTCGTAATATTATGACTTTTTCTTGTTAAGTTATGACTATATTCTCGTAATATTCTGACTTTATTCTGTAAATCTCAGATGTTTTTTCCCTCAATGTGGCCCTAATACTCTGTAGTACATTGTCTCTTTGGCCCTCACTGCATTAGATTTATATACTATATTCTTAGACTATAAGCTGTGTTACCTTCATCACAATGATCAAATGTTTTGCGGCTCAAGACAGATTTTTTATTTTTTTGCCTAAAATAGCTCTTTTGATAGTAAAGCTTGCTGACCCCTGGTCTAGCACCATCATCAAGTCAACATCGGTGGTCAACTCCAGGTTCCCTTAAAGGGACTGTATGTACATTTTTATACATATAAGTGTTTTTTTTGTTGCCAAAGTGTGAACAGGTTGTAACCTAATCTAAAAAATGAGACCTCCCGCAGCTTTCTGGGTTTCTTCTCTCAGCCTGTAGACTGCTTTTGATGTGAAGAATGCAGGCCGTTCTTTTCCGGGAAAATCCAACAAATGTGATGTCATGCTCGTGGGACAATAAGGAGCAGTAAAGTCCAGTAGAAGGCTGCTGAGCACACAGCTTTCATGTGTCCTTAACACTTTTATGAATTTGCACTCTCTCTTTCTCTCTCTCTCTTTTCCCAGGCCCAGAAGAGAAGAAAGTCCAGTCAAAGAAAGAGAAGATGAAGGAGAGGAGGGACAGATGGCTCAACAGTGAGTTTATATCAACCCTTTAGGAGGAATGTACTGGATGTAGAGATGTCCCCATATACCACAACCCAAACCAGTGAAATTCCACCATTCTCCATAAAAATTCAACACCACGGTTAAAACCAAAAGTAGAGCAATAAACCCCAACATCCACTCCGTTGTCGTTAGGAAGTTAAACAGGTCATAATTCCCTCTCTAATATCTATTTCATATTGCTGTGAAAACATCTCCTTCAAACGACTGGATTTATTCAAGTTTCTCACCAAAAACTACCGTTTTCTATGAGCAGAATGCGCATTTTAATCGTCGATATCGCAGGCGATCAGGTTTATTTAAGTGTGGGAAGTCAGAATCGTAATTGCGATTAATATTTGATTAATTGTGCAGCCTTAGTTTCAGTCTGTGGTTGAAATCTTCTCTGAAACGAAATAAAGAAAACGAAGAATGGTCTTTGAGTTTGGGGCTTTTTGGCTGAAGGTCCATCTTTGGGTCACTCTGTAATTAGAAGTCGACTACCAGCAGCATCGCGCCGCCATCATCTCCCATAATTGCGACCGGGCCTGTAACCGTACCCCGCTGCTGAGCCAATCAATTCCCGGGTAACACAACACGTATCCTGTTCAGGCGTATAATTAGGTGCTAATGGCTGTGTGAAACCCAAGAGCGGCTCCATGGACGACAGTTTTCAGGAATTAGAGAAAAATTAGAAAGAAATCTGACCTGTTTTCAGATGATGGACGGTAGAGTTTGACAGGGGGGGGGGTTTACAGCCTAATAGCAGTAATCAAAGGTCATGTGATGGTACATAGTTGCTCTACAACGTCTTGTCATTTTAGTTATTGTCATAGCATTTGATTTATTGATTGCTGTCAGGATGTAATGAGAATTTCAACAAGTAGAGCAAAGAAATGTTTGAGTTTTCAGATATTACTCATTTGTTTTCTCCATTAGTGAATACCACTGAGTGTTTTCTAATTTATTAGAGGATGACAAAAGCAGTTTTTTATTTAAGAAAAAGAATATTATAACACAGAGCATTTTCACTTTTCTCCCACCCCACACTGCCTAGACAAAATAACATAGAATAACATGACTACACAGGGAATGATGGTTCAAAATTAAGTAATAAAATAAAAAAAAAAAAAGATCAATAAATAAAAAATAAAATAAACAATAATGTAAATAACCAAAAGCAAAATAAATAAAACAAAGATAAAATAAAAGTAAATAAATAAAAGATTAAACACATAATTAATGAAAATTAATAAAATAAATAATAAAATGTAATTAATCAAATAAAACATGCATACAGAATACACATACAAAAGGAGTAACCTTTTTTATTTTGGTAATATTTTTATTTAAGAAAAATAATATTATTCACAGATCTTTAACAGAGATAGATAAAAATAGAAAATAATGTAAATAACCAAAAGCAAAATAAATAAATAACACAAAAATAAATAAATAAAAGATAAAAAGCCAGCAAACACATCATTATTTAAACTTAATAAAATAAATACTAGAATTAAATTAATAAAATAAAATAAAAAATTATGTAAATAACCAAAAGTAAAATAAATAAATAAAACAAAAGTAAATAAATAAAAGATTTTAAAAAAGCCAGTAAACACATAATTAATAAAATAAATAAAATAATGTAAATAACCAAAAGCTAAATAAATAAATAAATAAAACAAAAATAAAATAAAAGTAAATGAATAAAAGCAAACACATAATTAATAACATAAATAATTAAATTAAATTAATAAAATAAAACATACATACAGAATACACATACAAAAGCAGTTACTTTTTTTATTTTGGTAATATTTTTATTTAAGAAAAATTATATTATTCACAGATCTTTAACACAGTATTTTCACTTTTCTCCCACCCCCCACTGCCTAGAAAAAATAACATGGAATAACATATTTAGACAGGGAATGATGGCTCAAAATTAAGATAAATAAATAAAAAATAAATAAAAATAGAAAATAATGTAAATAACCAAAAGCAAAATAAATAAATAAAACAAAATTAAAATAAAGAAAAGATAAAAAGCCAGCAAACACATAATTATTTAAACTTAATAAAATAAATACTAGAATTAAATTAATAAAATAAAATAAAAAATTATGTAAATAACCAAAAGTAAAATAAATAAATAAAACAAAAGTAAATAAATAAAAGATTTTAAAAAAGCCAGTAAACACATAATTAATAAAATAAATAAAATAATGTAAATAACCAAAAGCTAAATAAATAAATAAATAAAACAAAAATAAAATAAAAGTAAATGAATAAAAGCAAACACATAATTAATAACATAAATAATTAAATTAAATTAATAAAATAAAACATACATACAGAATACACATACAAAAGCAGTTACTTTTTTTATTTTGGTAATATTTTTATTTAAGAAAAATTATATTATTCACAGATCTTTAACACAGTATTTTCACTTTTCTCCCACCCCCCACTGCCTAGAAAAAATAACATGGAATAACATATCTAGACAGGGAATGATGGCTCAAAATTAAGATAAATAAATAAAAAATAAATAAAAATAGAAAATAATGTAAATAACCAAAAGCAAAATAAATAAATAAAACAAAATTAAAATAAAGAAAAGATAAAAAGCCAGCAAACACATAATTATTTAAACTTAATAAAATAAATACTAGAATTAAATTAATAAAATAAAATAAAAAATTATGTAAATAACCAAAAGTAAAATAAATAAATAAAACAAAGATAAAACAAAAGTAAATAAATAAAAGATAAAAAAAGCCAGTAAACACATAATTTATAAAATAAATACTAGAATTAAATTAATAAAATAAAATAAAAAATCATTTAAATAACTGAAAGCAAAATAAATAAATAAATAAATAAAACAAAGATAAAATAAAAGTAAATGAATAAAAGCAAACACATAATTAATAACATAAATAATTAAATTAAATTAATAAAATAAAACATACATACAGAATACACATACAAAAGCAGTAACTTAACCATTCCTGTCTCAGACTAGTCCGTCCATGAGCTCTGCATTCTGTAGATATTAGTGTCCATTAGAATATAGACTGTATTAGTAATATGGTTTTAGCAGCTTTGTATGAACTCTAGCATCAGGCTGTCATTGCTTCAGACTGACACCCCCCAATCTGCTTCCTCAGAGATCAGCTCCATTAAACAGGCCAAGGAGCAGCAGGCGGCCGAGGCGCGGAGGCAGGCCACGCCCGTGGTGGGGGACATGAGGCCGCTGGCTGACGCCCTGCCGGAGCTCTGCCAGCTCGTCGCCCCCGCCGCCGCCACAGCCCCCGCCGCTCGCCGCAAGAGCAGGAAGAACAAAGTGTAAGTGCCGAGGTGACCTCTGGTAGGCATCAAGTGTTGTCCTCCGTAATTATCCCGTTTCTTCTGTCCTTGAGAGGAGTGAATCTGATCCTAGCGCAGCGCATACAGCAGCCAGACTGATGAGCCTCCAGCTGTTTCATACCATCACAAATATTCTAAATATTACCATTTCACTTTGTTATTGTCATCTATAGTTGTTATTTGCAACAACAAAAAAACACAAAATTCAAATGATTAGGAAATAAATGATTGTATTTTAATATAAATATTGAATATAATATAATAAAATATAGTTAGTTCACAGGATTATTTCTTATTTGACCAAACATTCGGAGCATGTTACGAGGCCAGTGTTTATGGAAACAGATTAAATCATGTTTATAGGGTCCAAATAGAAAGCAGATGAACAGCTCATCACTGACCAGCTCCATCCCTGTAGGTTGGGTTAGGGTTCCCATGGAACGTCCTATTATTATGTCCTAGTCCTGCATGTTAACAATGTCCCCGTCTTTGTCCCTGTCTCATCCCTCCAGGCCGGTGAAGAGGCCCGAGCCAACAGATTTCAGTCAGATGAAACAGTCACAGAAACGCAAACTCCTGTAAGCTGCTTCTCATATTATTATAACAATAGTATCATTCATATTACATGTATCACCCTCTTTCCTTTACAAACGTGTGTGTTTTGTCCTTATCGTAGGGAAACGGAGAGCAGCCGGTTCAGCGATGCAGTAAAGACCCTCTCAGCTAAAATGAACCCTCTGGTTGATATCGGTGAGCAGCTGAGGAAGAGGATGAGGCAGGAAGAAGAGCAAGGTCCCAGCTAACAGCAGCAGCTCAACTCTTCCTCAGACGTCAACCCAACCCGGGAACATACCCGGTACCCGTCACTCCTCTCAACCACTGACTGTAACAGTTTCCTCTCAGTTTTACTATCCATGTCTCCTCCTCACTAATAAATGACAGAACATTTAACCATCAGCTAAAGTTTCACTTTCATTTATTTGCACACATAAAACAGCACAAATCCAGTCAATGAAAAAAACAAACGAGAAATGTGTCAGGAGAGGTCAAGAAGCCAGAGGCTTTTACAAAGGATAATAATATTGGTAATATTTTTATTTAAGAAAAATAATATTATTCACAGATATTTAACACAGAGCATTTTCACTTTTCTCCCACCCACCCACTGCCTAGACAAAATAACATAGAATAACATATCTACACAGGGAATGATGGCTCAAAATTAAGTAATAATTAAAAAAAAAAAATTAAATAAAAAATTATGTAAATAACCAAAAGCTAAGTAAATAAATAAAACAAAGATAAACTAAAACTAAATAAATAAAAGATAAAAAAAAAGCCAGCAAACACAAAATTAATCAAATAGATACTAACATTAAATTAATAAAATAAAACATACATACAGAATACATACACATACAAAAGCAGTATCTTTTTTTTGGTAATATTTTTATTTAAGGAAAAGAATATTATTCACAGATATTTAACACAGAGCATTTTCACTTTTCTCCCACCCACCCACTGCCTAGACAAAATAACATAGAATAACATATCTACACAGGGAATGATGGCTCAAAATTAAGTAATAAGATTTAAAACAAAAATATATATATATATATATATATATATATATATAAATAATGTAATTGAGCAAAAGCAAAATAAATAAATAAATAAAACACAAATAAAATAAAAGCAAATTAATACTAACACATCATTTAAAACAACAAGAAGCACACAAAATGAGCAGAAAAACTAACCAACCAGTGGAAAACAATCCAATAAAAACACTGAAATACATTAAAAAACAGTACAGAGAAAAAAATAAAATAAAACACATCAAAAGATAATTAGACATCATGAATTATGATGATAATGTTCTAAGGATAACAAGCTCTTGATAACGTGTATTTTGGTGTTCCATATTCATACACCCCGATATCTGAGAGAGTACCGGCCATGTTTTGGTGAAGATGATTAACCTGTTTAGTATTATGTGAATGAATTTGAGAATTAGATTTAAAGAAGTTGCTAAACGATGATGGTAGAGAAGAAGGCAAGAACATATATTTAGATATAAACACATATTTATGCCATAAACTGAAAGAAGTGGAGCAGAGGCCTCCTTAGAGTTTGACACAGTCGCTGATCTTACAAATCGTTTTTACAACAAATAACGTTTATAAAGATTGGAGGAGTATGTCCCAAACAATATTACCATAAATCAAATAGGGATAAATCATGGAATAACACAAAGCTTCTATGTGTATTTTCTTTATGTTGCATTTCCACTGCGGCTCATAACGTGATAAGAATCAACTGGTGCCTCGTTTCTATCGACACCTCCACCATCATCCCCACTCGTCTATTTTCAGGATTTTCTCGTCGTGCTGCACTGAGAATAAGATCAGCTCCAACACGCCGTGACTCATCAGCAGTAATAACCATAGCAACGGCACTGATCCATGTAAATGAACATCTTGTCGGGGCGCCGCTGAGCCACCAGCTGAATGAAAATATTGTCAAACTCTCGTCAGTCAGCACATCAACATGTTATGGACTATTTTCATATAGTTCAATATTTGTTGGTACAGAAGACATTATCTCACACTTTGACTTTTCTCATAATACTATAAACGTTCTCATTATGTTCTGAATTTCATAATAGTGTCTCACAATTGTGTAATCATGTCTTATAATTATGAGATACTATAAGAAACTTCATAATTAAGTATTACTGTAAGTAAAAGTAGTAATGCCGTGCTGTAAAAATATTCCATTATAAGTAAATGTCCTGCTTATGTAAAGGTATGTAAGTATTATCTGGAAAATGTACTTAAAGTATCAATAGCAAAATGACTGTGTTATTAAATATAGCGTAAAAAGTAGAATATTTCTCTCTGAAATGTAGTGGAGTAAAAGTACTGTAGAGTCATTATTGGAGGTGCAAATAAAAGCGACATGTTCAGTGACTAGAATATGAAGTTATCCAGTTGATCTGGTCTCGTGAACCCGTCTGCTCCGTTCATAGAAGAAGATGTGGAAGAGACAAAGCTGCTCCATGCGTAGAAGAAGATGTGGAAGAGATGAAGCTATTGCGTGGATAGAAGAAGATGTGGAAGAGACGAAGCTGCTCCGTGGATAGAAGAAGATGTGGAAGAGACGAAGCTGCTTCGTGGATAGAAGAAGATGTGGAAGAGACTAAGCTGCTCTATGGATGGAAGAAGATGTGGAAGAGACAAAGCTGCTCCATGGATAGAAGTAGATGTGGAAGAGACTGAGCTCCTGCGTGGATTGTAGAAGATGTGGAAGAGACGAAGCTGCTCTGCGGATAGAAGAAGATGTGGAAGAGACGAAGCTGCTCCGTGGATAGAAGATGTGGAAGAGACGAAGTTGCTCCGTGGATAGAAGAAGATATGGAAGAGACGAAGTTGCTGCGTGGATAGAAGAAGATGTGGAAGAGACAAAGCTGCTCCGTGGATAGAAGAAGATGTGGAAGAGACAAAGCTGCTGCGTGGATAGAATAAGATGTGGAAGAGCCTAAGCTGCTCCATGGATAGAAGATGTGGAACAGACGAAGCTGCTCCTTGGATAGAAGAAGATGTGGAAGAGACTAAGCTGCTCCGTGGATAGAAGAAAATGTGGAAGAGACGAAGCTGCTCCGTGGATAGAAGAAAATGTGGAAGAGACGAAGCTACTCCGTGGATAGAAGAAGATGTGGAAGAGACTAAGCTGCTCCGTGGATTGTAGAAGATGTGGAAGAGACGAAGCTGCTCCGTGGATAGAAGATGTGGAAGAGACGAAGCTGCTCCATGGATAAAAGATGTGGAAGAGACGAAGCTGCTCCATGGATAGAAGATGTGGAACAGACGAAGCTGCTCCATGGATAGAAGAAGATATGGAAGAGACGAAGCTGCTCTGCGGATAGAAGAAGGTGTGGAAGAGACTAAGCTGCTCCGTGGATAGAAGACGTGGAAGAGACGAAGCTGCTCCTTGGATAGAAGAAGATGTGGAAGAGACTAAGCTGCTCCGTGGATAGAAGAAGATGTGGAAGAGACGAAGCTGCTCCGTGGATAGAAGAAGATGTGGAACAGACTAAGCTGATGCGTGGATTGTAGAAGACGTGGAAGAGACGAAGCTGCTCCGTGGATAGAAGATGTGGAAGAGACGAAGCTGCTCCATGGATAGAAGAAGATGTGGAAGAGACGAAGCTGCTCCATGGATAGAAGAAGATGTGGAAGAGATGAAGCTGCTCCGTGGGTAGAAGAAGATGTGGAAGAGATGAAGCTGCTCCGTGAATAGAAGAAGATGTGGATGAGACGAAACTGCTCCATGGATAGAAGAAGATGTGGAAGAGATGAAGCTGCTCCGTGGATAGAAGAAGATGTGGAAGAGACGAAGCTGCTCCATGGATAGAAGAAGATGTGGAAGAGATGAAGCTGCTCCGTGGATAGAAGAAGATGTGGAAGAGACGAAGCTGCTCCATGGATAGAAGAAGATGTGGAAGAGATGAAGCTGCTCCGTGGGTAGAAGAAGATGTGGAAGAGACTAAGCTGCTCTATGGATGGAAGAAGATGTGGAAGAGACGAAGCTGCTCCATGGATAGAAGATGTGGAAGAGACTAAGCTACTGCGTGGATTGTAGAAGATGTGGAAGAGACGAAGCTGCTCTGCGGATAGAAGAAGATGTGGAAGAGACGAAGCTGCTCCTGGATAGAAGATGTAGAAGAGACGAAGCTGCTCCGTGGATAGAAGAAGATGTGGAAGAGACGAAGTTGCTGCGTGGATAGAAGAAGATGTGGAAGAGACAAAGCTGCTGCGTGGATTGTAGAAGATGTGGAAGAGACGAAGCTGCTCCTTGGATAGAAGGAGATGTGGAAGAGACTAAGCTGCTCTGTGGATAGAAGACAATGTGGAAGAGACGAAGCTGCTCCGTGGATAGAAGAAGATGTGGAAGAGACGAAGTTGCTGCGTAGATAGAAGAAGATGTGGAAGAGACTAAGCTGCTCTATGGATGGAAGAAGATGTGGAAGAGACAAAGCTGCTACTTGGATAGAAGGAGATGTGGAAGAGACTAAGCTGCTCTGTGGATAGAAGAAAATGTGGAAGAGACGAAGCTGCTCCTTGGATAGAAGGAGATGTGGAAGAGACTAAGCTGCTCTGTGGATAGAAGAAAATGTGGAAGAGACGAAGCTGCTCCGTGGATAGAAGAAGATGTGGAAGAGACTAAGCTGCTCCGTGGATAGAAGAAGTTGTGGAAGAGACTAAGCTGCTCCGTGGATAGAAGAAGATGTGGAAGAGACTAAGCTGCTCTATGGATGGAAGAAGATGTGGAAGAGACAAAGCTGCTCCATGGATAGAAGAAGATGTGGAAGAGACTAAGCTACTGCGTGGATTGTAGAAGATGTGGAAGAGACGAAGCTGCTCTGCGAATAGAAGAAGATGTGGAAGAGACGAAGCTGCTCCTGAATAGAAGATGTGGAAGAGACGAAGCTGCTCCGTGGATAGGAGAAGATGTGGAAGAGACGAAGTTGCTGCGTGGATAGAAGAAGATGTGGAAGAGACAAAGCTGCTGCGTGGATTGTAGAAGATGTGGAAGAGACAAAGCTGCTCCTTGGATAGAAGGAGATGTGGAAGAGACTAAGCTGCTCCGTGGATAGAAGAAGTTGTGGAAGAGACTAAGCTGCTCCGTGGATAGAAGAAGATGTGGAAGAGACGAAGCTGCTTCGTGGATAGAAGAAGATGTGGAAGAGACTAAGCTGCTCCGTGGATAGAAGAAGATGTGAAAGAGACAAAGCTGCTCCATGGATAGAAGTAGATGTGGAAGAGACTGAGCTCCTGCGTGGATTGTAGAAGATGTGGAAGAGACGAAGCTGCTCTGCGGATAGAAGAAGATGTGGAAGAGACGAAGCTGCTCCGTGGATAGAAGATGTGGAAGAGACGAAGTTGCTCCGTGGATAGAAGAAGATGTGGAAGAGACGAAGTTGCTGCGTGGATAGAAGAAGATGTGGAAGAGACAAAGCTGCTCCGTGGATAGAAGAAGATGTGGAAGAGACAAAGCTGCTGCGTGGATAGAATAAGATGTGGAAGAGCCTAAGCTGCTGCGTAGATTGTAGAAGATGTGGAAGAGACGAAGCTGCTCCTTGGATAGAAGAAGATGTGGAAGAGACTAAGCTGCTCCGTGGATAGAAGAAAATGTGGAAGAGACGAAGCTGCTCCGTGGATAGAAGAAAATGTGGAAGAGACGATGCTGCTCCGTGGATAGAAGAAGATGTGGAAGAGACTAAGCTGCTCCGTGGATTGTAGAAGATGTGGAAGAGACGAAGCTGCTCCGTGGATAGAAGATGTGGAAGAGACGAAGCTGCTCCATGGATAGAAGATGTGGAAGAGACGAAGCTGCTCCATGGATAGAAGATGTGGAACAGACGAAGCTGCTCCATGGATAGAAGAAGATATGGAAGAGACGAAGCTGCTCCATGGATAGAAGAAGGTGTGGAAGAGACTAAGCTGCTCCGTGGATAGAAGACGTGGAAGAGACGAAGCTGCTCCTTGGATAGAAGAAGATGTGGAAGAGACTAAGCTGCTCCGTGGATAGAAGAAGATGTGGAAGAGACGAAGCTGCTTCGTGGATAGAAGAAGATGTGGAAGAGACTAAGCTGCTCCGTGGATAGAAGAAGATGTGAAAGAGACAAAGCTGCTCCATGGATAGAAGTAGATGTGGAAGAGACTGAGCTCCTGCGTGGATTGTAGAAGATGTGGAAGAGACGAAGCTGCACTGCGGATAGAAGAAGATGTGGAAGAGACGAAGCTGCTCCGTGGATAGAAGATGTGGAAGAGACGAAGTTGCTCCGTGGATAGAAGAAGATGTGGAAGAGACGAAGTTGCTGCATGGATAGAAGAAGATGTGGAAGAGACAAAGCTGCTCCGTGGATAGAAGAAGATGTGGAAGAGACAAAGCTGCTGCGTGGATAGAATAAGATGTGGAAGAGCCTAAGCTGCTGCGTAGATTGTAGAAGATGTGGAAGAGACGAAGCTGCTCCTTGGATAGAAGAAGATGTGGAAGAGACTAAGCTGCTCCGTGGATAGAAGAAAATGTGGAAGAGACGAAGCTGCTCCGTGGATAGAAGAAAATGTGGAAGAGACGAAGCTGCTCCGTGGATAGAAGAAGATGTGGAAGAGACTAAGCTGCTCCGTGGATTGTAGAAGATGTGGAAGAGACGAAGCTGCTCCGTGGATAGAAGATGTGGAAGAGACGAAGCTGCTCCATGGATAGAAGATGTGGAAGAGACGAAGCTGCTCCATGGATAGAAGATGTGGAACAGACGAAGCTGCTCCATGGATAGAAGAAGATATGGAAGAGACGAAGCTGCTCCATGGATAGAAGAAGGTGTGGAAGAGACTAAGCTGCTCCGTGGATAGAAGACGTGGAAGAGACGAAGCTGCTCCTTGGATAGAAGAAGATGTGGAAGAGACTAAGCTGCTCCGTGGATAGAAGAAGATGTGGAAGAGATGAAGCTGCTCCGTGGATAGAAGAAGATGTGGAACAGACTAAGCTGATGCGTGGATTGTAGAAGACGTGGAAGAGACGAAGCTGCTCCGTGGATAGAAGATGTGGAAGAGACGAAGCTGCTCCATGGATAGAAGAAGATGTGGAAGAGACGAAGCTGCTCCATGGATAGAAGAAGATGTGGAAGAGATGAAGCTGCTCCGTGGGTAGAAGAAGATGTGGAAGAGATGAAGCTGCTCCGTGGATAGAAGAAGATGTGGATGAGATGAAACTGCTCCATGGATAGAAGAAGATGTGGAAGAGATGAAGCTGCTCCGTGGATAGAAGAAGATGTGGAAGAGACGAAGCTGCTCCATGGATAGAAAAAGATGTGGAAGAGATGAAGCTGCTCCGTGGATAGAAGAAGATGTGGAAGAGACGAAGCTGCTCCATGGATAGAAGAAGATGTGGAAGAGATGAAGCTGCTCCGTGGGTAGAAGAAGATGTGGAAGAGATGAAGCTGCTCCATGGATAGAAGAAGGTGTGGAAGAGACGAAGCTGCTCCATGGATAGAAGAAGGTGTGGAAGAGACGAAGCCTTGGCTATGATTAGATCAGAGGTAAGAAAAACCTAATCAATACCGGCGGCTTCAGTGCTGCCATTAGGACTCATTAATAATGGAGACTATGAGCAGAGCACAGTGTCAAATGAGACGTAATCAGAGCTCGTTGGTGTATACTAAGTATATGGAGCAATGGACAAGGTTTAGGTCGTCCTCAGACTGTCTCTCAGACAGGTGCAGACGTATTCTGAGTGTGTTAACGGACATGTCGGCCGTCCTACATTCCTGCTCTGCCAGACAGAAGCTGACATTGGACAGAGACATGACAGAGACACTGCGCGTGTCTTGTCAACAGCTGAGGACGACCTTAAGTCAACAGCAGACGCAGACAGGAAGGAAGGAAGAGGATTAAAGGACCAGGCTGCAACAAGTCTCTCTGCTGGAACTCTCAACATCTGACAAAGAATTCCAAACATAGAAATCATAATCGTGGACAGCTGCACAGGTCCACCACATGACATCACTAAATATGTCAGCTTTAAATGGATTACAGGAACATTTGTCATCAGAAATAACAACATTTGAACAAGGTTGTGGGAAGTCCATAGACGGGGAAATGTTTTTCTCTTGTTGTCTTTCTCATCGTCAGACTCACGATGGAACGTTATTAAAAAGGACCAAACTGATGCAGCAGAACCAGAGATATCGTCTTTATATCAACACATTCTTCTGCACTAAAATAACACGTACAAAGAACGTACACATTGTTGGTGAATTACAAAACAGTAAGTTAGATATTAAAGCTAATCTCCCATGAATGAGGCAGCAGACCTGTCCCAGGCAGAAGGGTTTTCACTGTTACTGTAAAATTAACATTATTATACCATCACTACAATTTACAGCTTTGTACTGTAAATGAAAAATACACTTTTTGATTAATTTTACAGTATTTTACAGTTAATTTACTGTTAAAAGATACAGTATATAGCTGGTTTTCCCCTTTCTTTTACATTCTTTTACTTACTGATTTGTTTTAATGCACTATTTAGTTTGTATTTGTTACTTACATTTTAATAAACCTTTTTGCCTAACCCAGAGGTCAGCAACCTGCGTCTCTGTAGCTCCTCTCAAGTGGCTCCCTGTGGATTTATAAAAATGGAAATGAATAACTGTTTTTTGTTTACATTTTCATTTTTATTTTTCATGTTTTAGATCTATGGTACGACGGTACGACGGAGTATTAGGGCCACATTGAGGAAAAAAATAAATCTGAGATTTAGAGAATAAAGTCATAATATTATAAAGAAGTAATTTTACGTGTTATTTTCTTTTTTTCTCTTAAAGTTATGACTTTATTCTCATAATATTATGATTTTTTTTCTCGTAAAGTTATGACTTTATTCTCGTGATATTACAACTTTTTGTCTCGTAAAGTTATGACTTTATTCTCGTAATATTATGACTTTAATTCTCGTAAAATTATGACTTTATTCTCGTCAGGTTACGACTTTTTTTTCTCGTTAAGTAATGACTTTATTCTCGTAATATTACGATTTTTTTCTCGTTAAAGGGACTATTTGTAACTTTCAGAATTGCTTATTAACAGCGACACCTGTGGCCGTGAAATCAACGAAAGTCAGCGTCGAGCTCGCGCTTGCTCCCTTTAAATACACCTGAAGGAGCATCACTCAAAACAGTGAGGAGACACACGTCAGCTAAAACCACAATATCACTCTATATTTCAGCTGCTTGGCAGTAATGTTAGCTGACCAGACGAAGGTCTCTCCATGAACATGATTTAGATCTGATCTTAGTGTTGGCTTTTCCTGCCTCAGCGGCTGATGCAGGGGGGCTCTGCAGCGTGTCTCCTTGCTCTCTCCGCCCGCAGCCGGAGAGAGCAGGGAGACACCGGTAGGTAACGAGACGATAACGTTACTCGCTGAGGAGCTCCGTCACTTCACAAGACACGGGAAACCTCTGTTGGTCTGTAGGAGCTGCAGCATTTATTTCTGCCAAAATGTCCACTGTACGTTCACTAGATATTCTCAGAGCTAAACTAACTCTTCTGCAGTGTGGAGTGAGCGCGCGTTCACGTCTAGAGGTGGAGCGAGCTGAGCGAGAACGCGCGCGCTGTCTGAGTGAAGGCAAGCAGGCAGAGGAGGAGAGGCATCGGCCACACACGAACACGCATATGCGAGCGCGCATTTGTCCCGACCCGGTACATTTATACGCTTAAAAAGTTACAAACAGTCCCTTTAAGTTATGACTTTATTCTCGTAATATTACGACTTTTTTTCTCCTAAAGTTATGACTTTATTCTCGACATATTACGGCTTTTTTCTCGTAAAGTTACGACTTTATTCTTGTAATAATTTGACTTTATTCTATAAATCTCAGATGTTTTTCCCCTCAATGTGATCCTAATACTCCGTAGTACATTGTCTCTTTGTCCCTCACTGCATTAGACTTATAGACCATATACTTAGACTATAAGCTGTGTTACCTTCATCACAATGATCAAATGTTTTGCGGCTCTAGACAGATTTTTAATTTTTTTTTTGCTTAAAATGGCTCTTTTGATAGTTAAGGTTGCTGACCCCTGTTCTAAATGAATACTGATTTAGCAGGTTACAGACAGGAACAGTCACACTAAATACAATTAAAGGCACTTTTGTTAAGAAAAAGGCTATAATAGACTTTACTGGTTGACACTTTTCCCCAAATGTCTGTCTAATCGTTGGCTACACGCAAACCATAACACAATACTAGAATGGCACACGGAGAGCGCAGACCTCCTCCAAGGTGGCCGAGTACAATTCCCCCCCCCCCCCCCACCCCCCGTTCAGCTTGCGCCATCATCCACGTGTATTTTTGTTTATGTTGAGATCAGCTGTACGTAGCGGAGCAGCATAAAACACTTCATTCAAACTGGACAGGAACAAAATAAAACTCACTTAAACCGTCGTCGTTACTCTTTCCAACAATCACCAAGTGTGCTTTGGTCCAACTCAAGTTTAATGTGAAAAAACGCAGAATCAACAGTTGTTGTCCCTCCCCCCCCCCACTCTCTCTCTGTCAATCTCTCGGAAGGAAAGAGGCGGGGTCACGCGTCATCAACGGTCATCAACGGTCATCAACGCGTCATCAACGCGTCATCAACGGTCATCAACGCATCATCAACGGTCATCAACGCATCATCAACGCATCATCAACGGTCATTAACGGTCATCTACGGTCATCAACGGTCATTAAAGGTCATCGACGGTCATCAACGGTCATCAACGTGTCATCAACGGTCATCAACGCGTCATCAGTTACACTGCGCTTGTGTTATACCCAGAGGTCTTAATGTTCTGGCTGATCGGAATCCCTAAAAAAATTCCTGAATCCGAATCATGATCCGGATCGCCACCCTCTCGGACTTTTGGAGTAATCCTGCTAACGGACAAACAAACCAACCAACAAACAAACCAACACCGGTGAAAACATAACCTCCTTCCTAGGCCTTGGCGGGGGTAATGAGTGACGAACAGAGCTAAGTCAATGTGTGAGTTGCTCAGATAGCTCCAACGCTAACAGCGTCTTCAACGGATTGATACAAAAAGGCGTTTTTGGTCGCTGTAAATGATGGATCTGTGTTTGTTATCGGATCAATGGTTCCAGTGCCAGCGTTGATGACAGAGACTGGAGGAATGGGAGTCTGTACTGGGTGACTGAGACACCCTGAATCCACCTGCTGGACCACATTTAATAACACAAACATTATATTATTGAGTATTCACCAGTCGCAAACTATGAATCTGAATATTTCTGTTATAGGGTTATATTTCTCAACGTATACATTTAAATTTACATATCTTTCCCCCTATTTATTACAACCTGCAGCAGCACATTTATTAGAGCATCAAACAGTGTTTCAGTCCACGTGGGGGGTCTCTGTCAGATCAAACAGGACCTGATGAAGACCTGCCTCCCCCCCACCCCCTCCCCTGTGGATCCACACCTTGTTTAGTGTCTAATGAGGCTGCTGGAGCAGCTTTAGACATTATTATACATGCTTTCATCTCCTCCGAGTTTTGACATAAGATTCCCTCTTCCACGCTGCTTTTAGTTCATCTCACTGAGCTGTGAGAATCAGTGGGAAGAAATCATAATTAATATAATTTATTCATGTTGCACTCGCACCACGTGAGCACATTATAAACTCACATAATGAATATTAATATAGGATGAAGCTGCTGTTATTCTCTAGTATTTGTTCTCGTCACTAAAACACTAAAAACTATTAACCACTAATGTGTTGGTCCGTCCCGCAATACTTCCCTCCTCTCTCTGAGGCTCTCAGCTCATTGGTTCCGACTGAAGACCTCACAAATATACACTTTCATTATTTAAAAACAGCTGTGGTTTCATCCGACATTAACAGCAAACGGGAGGAATTAGTGCGTTTATTGGGGACTATTTCCAGCGGCGGATTAATCCACATTATTTAATGCATACACTAAACTTGTTAGGATCAACAAGATAATAGATTCACAGATGTTGTTTGGCTGCTATCAGCTGCACGTGCACTACAGTGTGAACACATCCTAAATAAACAGTGACAGCTGTCACAGCAAGGACAGTCTGAGCTGAACTAGCCGCTCTTTAATGCAATGTTATCGCGACTGTGGGTGGGAGTACATGGAGTTAGATTATAGATTATAGCGTTACTGGATAGAGTTCAGTAGTAATGTATCATATTTTAGAAAGGAATCATATCGTTTCTAAATGACGTTCACAGCTTTCTGTCTGTTATTTTGAAGACAACATGTCTGACTAAAATGAATATTTTCCTGTTGTAAATGGAGCGCACTATGATGAGTTGTTTTTCTGTGCTGGCCCCTCTGGTCACCCTTCCGAGGACATGACTAGTATTTATTAAATGTCCCTTTGAGCTGCTGCAGAGGAGCAGGAGCGGAGTGAAGGACCACCTCAGTGTGTTTCTTCCTCCGCTGTGTACACTTGTTGTCTGACTCCAGATCAGCTCAGTCACATATTTCTCATTCATAACATGACTCATTGCTATGTGCTGCGGGATGCTGGGAACAAAACCAACAATGCTGGGATTCTATCCTCAGATCAACACCTGCTGGGTGAATAATGGAACATTCCTGATGATAGGTACTGATCCCAGGCCTGCTGAGTGCTGCTGTTGATTAAGCAGATGAAAGTTTGCTGCAGGGCTTCCTGTCTCTCTCTCTCTCTTTTTCTCTCTCTCTCGCCTGCTGCCTCCTTTAAAACACACACTGTGCACAGTAAATGAGTCACTGGGAACCAGAATGAACCTGAGCACGTCCCAGTAGAGGTAACGTCTGACAGGAAGCGGAGTAAAGGTCCCACATGTTCCACAGGTATACTCAGAAATAGTTCAGCAGCTGCTTCTGTGTTCTATCAGTCTGGGACGTATTCAGCCCCAAAGCGTGTTATAGCGTATATATATATATATATATATATATATATATATTCATTCAGGATTTCATTCCATATTCTCAGGGTTCATTCTATATATTCAGGATTTCCTTCCATATTCTCACATTTCATTCCATATATTCAGGATTTCATGCAATATTCTCAAATTTCACATTATATATATAATAATTTCCTAAACGACATGCCATAAAATATATATGTACTGTATATATCTTGCTATATTGCTCTCATTGCTGTATGGCCCGGCAAGTTAAGTACTTTAACGTACGTAAGTTCAGTACTTTAACGTTCGTAAGTTCAGTACTTTAACGTACGTAAGTCAAGTACTTTAACATACATAAGTTCAGTACTTTAACGTACGTAAGTCAAGTACTTTAACATACGTAAGTTCAGTACTTTAACGTTCGTAAGTTCAGTACTTTAACGTACGTAAGTCAAGTACTTTAACATACGTAAGTTCAGTACTTTAACGTACGTAAGTCAAGTACTTTAACATACGTAAGTTCAGTACTTTAACGTACGTAAGTCAAGTACTTTAACGTACGTAAGTTCAGTACCTTAACGTATGTAAGTTCAGTACTGTAACGTACGTAAGTTAAGTACTTTAACGTACGTAAGTTCGGTACCTTAACGTACGTAAGTATTTTAACGTTCGTAAATTCAGTACTTTAACGTACGTAAGTCAAGTACTTTAACGTACGTAAGTTCAGCACTTTAACGTATGTAAGTTCAGTACTTTAACGTACGTAAGTCAATTACTTTAACATATAAGTTCAGTACTTTAACGTACGTAAGTTCGGTACTTTAACGTACGTAACTTCAGTACTTTACGTAAGTGTGAAAATTCAGTACTTTACGTAAATACGTAAGTTCAGTACTTTACGTAAGTACGTAAGTTCAGTACTTTATGTAAGTTCAGTACTTTAACGTACGTAAGTTCAGTATTTTAACGTACGTGACCTCAGTACTTTAACGTACGTAACTTCAGTACTTTAACGTACGTAACTTCAGTACTTTAACGTAGGTAACTGAAAATAAGTCAGCGTTGACTGTTGGTATCACACGGGACATGAACAGCGGTCTCTTGGGTGACAGTCCTGTGTTTGTTTGACCCGTCCGTCCACCCCGTCCTCCCTGCTGTAGATGGGTTTACACTGGAGTTAGTTGAAAGCCCGGTGTGTCTCATACGGACGCTAAAGGGTGCCTCGGTGCTGAGGGACATGACTAAACGTTGGTATTTGACGCCGTGGGAATGAGACCACGCTGGTATAAACAATATTCCAATGATATAATAAATGAAAATATTCAGAGAAAACAAGTTTCACATACAGATAGAGAAGAAAATGTGTGTTGACGATGTCGGACTGTTCCTTTAAGCTTGATGTGATGCAGCAGCAAATAAAAGTCAAAATGGGGATGAAATATGACACAATAAGCACAGATGTTAACCACATTCAGTTACATTTTGAATAGTTTATTCTTTCCTCCATCGCTGTGAAACTTGGAGTTTAAAAGATTTATGATGCGCTTCATTTACAGCTTTTGTGTATTAATCCCATTCATATTAATATTAATAAAAGTCCTAGCTGTTGTTAAAGATAAGAGGCGAGAAGGTGACGGGGGTGTCATGTGTAGCTCTGATTATCACAACCTCAGCCCTCCTAAATGATGTTAATGTGGAACGTCTGAAACTATTAAATTCTAACGAGTTTCCTCAAAGGTCCAAATCGACGGCTCCAGGAGACGGAGGAATGTTAATAAGAGCTAGTAAATCCAGATGTGGAGAGAGAGATGTGTTGGTTCACAGTTTTCACGGGGCAACGCTCTCCCAGCACGACAACGTACAGTAAATCACAACCTCTGATTGCTGTTTGGTTTGTAGTTTAACAAGTAAGTTCATTCAACTGCTGCTTCCTGGATAATTCAGAGGAAATATAAAAGTGTTAGTTTGTCATCAGATGTGATAAAGTGACACTATGATATGTGAGCCATCACTGCCTGATAGTGAACACAGACACATGAGGAGGAGTGGATGCTGTAACATAACGAGGATGTAAAACACACTGTGATGCTTAATAAAATACATGAATATCCTCTCCGTGCACAATGAAATGATCACCTGTTTACTATCGACTATACTATAGTATAACTCTAGTTTCACATACTGTTGGATTCAGACTAGTAATACATCTGATAACATTCTCCTCACAAATCAACGCTTCATTCTTACTGGTCAGAATGTAATTACAGATATCTGAAGTTTAAATTGTGACTAGTCAAAATGTGATGATAGAAATAAACAACTAGAATAACCAACCAGACTGAAATGAGCATCATCACACACACAGTGGAACCCGACTGTCATCATATTGTATTGTTTTGTCCACCAAACGTTTTTTCATAAGTAATCATGGGGAAGTTTCATGATGAAAATGGGCCAGATAGTGCTGTCTAGACGACTGGGTCAGAGCATCTCCAGAACTGCAGCTCTTGTGGGATGTTCCTGGTCTGCAGCGGTCAGGACCCACCAAAAGTGGTCCAAGGAAGGAAAACCGGTGAACCGGCGACAGGGTCAGACCCGAGGCTCATTGATGCACGTGGGGAGCGAAGGCTGTGGAACACCTGTGGGATGTGCTGGACAAACAAGTCCGATCCACGGAGGCCCCACCTCGCAACTTCCAGGACTTAAAGGATCTGCTGCTGACAGCTTGGTGCCAGATACCACAGCAGACCTTCAGAGGTCTAGTGGAGTCCATGCCTCCACGGGTCAAGAGGGGGACCTACTCAATATTAGACAGGTGGTCATAATGTTATGGCTGATCGATGTTTGGAAAAAAAAGTCAGAAAAAAGTCGGAAAAATGTAAAAGAAAAAAGTCAGAAAATGTCTGAAAAAAGTGGAAAACAAAGTTCGAAAAATGTCAAAAAACAAGTCAGAAAAATGTCAGAAAAAAAGTCTTCAAAATTTTCAAAAAAATGTCCGAAAAAAGTCTGAAAATGTCCATATGTCATAATGTTACGGCTGATCAGTGTATAATCCATATGTTTATTGGCCCTTTTCTTACAGACTCTGAGCCAGAAATCTTCAGCAGCACTTCCATCCACCAAACTCTCCAGTTTCATTCCTGAAGGTTTCTACACAATATATATATATAATAATAATAATTCAGAGCCTGATTAATACATTTCATCCCTAAATATTGAGAATTCATTTTTTTATGGCTGTGGGCAGCAGGCAATTTTCTGATTTATGGAGTGATGCAAAGACAATCTGTTCTGGAAATGTATGCAAATTAGCACATATTTAATAAGATATTGCCTCATTTGCATATTTAAACATAACATTTCAGAAAAACTTGTAATACAAAAAAGAACTGTCTTATTGTCAGTAATCAGCTGGGGGAAGTGTCCTAGTTTGGACTCAACTCACCTGTAGAATCTCCCCTAATAATACATCATAACATATTAGTCTTATGAAATGTGTATGTAGGAGATGTGTGTCTGGTCTCCGGGATTTATTCTATAAATCAGGACACACTGGATGCGCCCATGTGGCCTCATTAGTGTGCGCCTACCTCTCCGCTCCTGTCCAATGAGAAGAGGCAGCTCGTGGAGCAGCCAGGAAACACCTCGCCCAGTGATTCCTCCTCCACTCCATCAGGACCAGGACCAGGACCAGGAGCTGGACCAGGAGCAGGAGCTGGATCAGGAGCTGGAGCTGGAGCTGTGCCACCTGTACCTAGACCTCCACCCCCCTCTGACCGGAACCTCCTTTACACCGTAAGTTCCCCGTTAACGGCTCGCTCTCACGTCCTATCTTCTTTGCTTTACACACGTATAGCGATGTCCATCTTCACCAGTTCAAAACTCCGTTGCAAAATGAGTCAATTTAAGCCTTCTTCACCGTAACGTCGCGAGCAGACGGCTCACGGAACACCAGACAGTGTTATTGAAACACACACATCTCTCTGATTAACTCGGCATGTGTGTGAGGTGAGAAGCAGTTATCTGTATGAAATTACAACCTCGTTAAGAGGTCGACTCACCGCAGCGCAGCCCGGTGAATCAGGCGGAATTAAACAGGTGATGCAAACAGGAAAAACGGTTGTATTATTGGATCCGCTGCTGCAGTGTGTTGTAGCTGTACGCCGAATCGAAGGGTCAGTCCGACTGAAGAACACAGGCTCTTCACTTCATTTATGTCAAATACGATTGGGCCGATTATAAAGTTTTCCGTAAATCAATGGCTTATTCTATTAAGTTTGGCGCGTCTTTCTCTTGATGAGGGAAAGCACAAAAAAAAATATAACCTACTGTATATCGCAATATTTGAAGAATGATAAATGATATTATATTATTAGAAAACTGTCACACAAGACGCGTCATATTCCAGCCTATAAAACCAAATTACATTCTATCCTTTATCACACTAAAGTCTATGAAAAGCTCAACATTTAATCAAAACTAGCTGACAGGAAATTATAAAAACTTTCAGAAACTGTTGTGGACCAGGATGAGGTGTGCTCATAGCCTATTGAGCCTTACAGTAAATTACTCTATCAGGAACACAGGCCGTGTGTCTGTGTTGGATTAAAGGAGAAACGTTCATTAAAGTAGAATTTTATAGTAGCAACATTTACTGCCTCCTCTAGATCAGACCCATTGGGAAGATACAACACAGTTCCCAGCTGGACTGAACCACGATCGGGCCTTAACCCCCCTTAAACAGGCCTCCAGGGTACCCTGATCTCCCACCTCGTCGTTCCACACCATCATTTATCTATTATCACAGGTTCCCGGCTCTGTCCTCTGCTTCCTGGTTCTGGTGGGGATGTCACAGCCCACATGTTGTTCATCTGTGTGCATCCTCAGCGCCGTGCTGCTGGCCCTAATGACAAGCTGTGGTAGCCTGTAATCCTAATGGATAATGAGTGTTTAAAATCAACATGATATTAGTCATTTAGGAGGTTGTCATCGTTTCAGATCCGACCTAATGCAGACATGTTTTCCCCGTTTTACGGATGCAGAGAGAGCCAACGTTAAATAAAAGCCCCGTCGCTGTGATTCAACATTAAAGTTGTAAATTCACGCCTGGTATCTTTAAGAATGGGTGTGTTAAACATCCATTTCCTTGGAAACAGGCATCAATTATGCATCACACATTAAGTTAGACTGTATGAAGACGGATCATCCCGTGTTGTTCCCCTGTGAGGGGGGGGAACTGCCTTCGGCTGCAACAGAACGCCTATTTGGCAAATTCATTTGTGCTGCGATTACTTCTGGCCTCCGCGTGGCTCGGCTCGGCTCGGCTCAGCTCGCCCCAGGCTTTTTTTCTGCTCTTGTCTTCCACTTAGCCTACATGTACTAAAATAGAACTAAAAAGGCGGATGACAGAATGCATGTTCACTTCCATGCATGTGTGTTGAGAGTCGGTGCAGTGTGACTCAATCAGTGGGCATCTCGTTGTGTTTACTACGAATCCAGCTTAAGAACGCTAGTGCCGGTACAACAAGCAACACAGTCTGGTGGTGGATATCTCGTTTTTTTAACAGAGTTTATTTCTGAATTTTGTTAATACAACCTTGACAATCCACTGCACAAACATGTTTGGACTGACAATACCCAGAGGGCACTCAACTAAAAACTAAATACATAAAAACTAAATAAATACACACAACTATACAAATAAAATAAAATAGTCATAGTTAAAAAAAATAATAATAAAAAAAAAAAAAAAAAAAAAATAAACATGAATAAATAATGATAAATTGTTAGAAGTCTAGAACAATACACCCTATCATCTAGGGCACTAACATGCATAACAAGAGTTGAACACAAAGACAAATCAGGGGTCCTTCCAATGCTTCGTTTGAAATATTGAACATATTGAAATATGTTGGTGGATATCTCTGAGAAGATCTCAAATGCAGCCGTTCAACAACAAGTACAGTCTAAAACTGTCCGCTTTGACTTCTGGACAGTTTAGCTGCTCAGTGCTACAAACACATTGTGGTTGAGGTTCTAGTGTTAATTACCTAGACTAGGGGTCAGCAACCTTTACTCTCAAAAGAGCCATTTTAGGGGCTAAAGAGCCGCATGTGGCTCCGGAGCTGCAGGTTGCAGACCCCTGACCTAGACTGTGGCGGGCCAAGTCTAGCACCCCCTCGCCCGGGGCCACGGCGCTTCCCGTGGACTTGCTGTGTCCTCTCTCCCTGTGGGGAGGGACGGGGCCACTGGGGCAGACTGTCCTCAGGGCGTCAGGGGTCTGCGGCGATGCCGGCAACCCCCGACCCCCCCACCCGTCTTGAGACACGGAGCCCGTCGTGTTCACCACGCCGTGTCATCACCGTTCATATGTATACAGATAATGTGTTTATGAATAAATTGTTCACTACTAGGGATGCACCGATACCACTTTTTTTTCAGACCGAGTACAAATACTTAGATTTGGGTACTCTCTGATACCGAGTACCGATACGAGTACTTCTCTGTGCCAAAAGACCCTCGCTAACAGCCAGCTGGAGGGTGTGAGCGACACACGGCAGGCTGGGGAGTCCCGCATACGAGGCGGTGCGCCGCCACCGGCTCTAGGTCGGCTTGGAAAGGCTCGGGGCGAAGTTGCTTCCCGGGGCCGTGGCCGAAGTGCCCACTGCGTCCTCTCTCCCCGCCAGGGAGGGACGGGGCTCCCGGTGCAACTGTCGACAGTCAACCGCGTCGTGCCCCCAGGGCATCCTCTCGCCCGCACCGTCCGAGAGGATTGAGCGTGAGCCCGTGCGATAGGACCTGAAAGATGCTGACGAGAGGTTAACATCACGCTGCCGTAAAGTGGTATCGGTGCCGTTGTATCGGAGCCGTTTTGCGAGTAGGAGTACATGAGCATAGTATCGGACCTGATACCACATACTGGTATCGGTATCAGTGCATCCCTAATTAAAGCCCAGAGTTCTCCATAGATCTAGCACTAGTGAACCAGATTGATGCATTCAACTTTAAAATGGACAGAAAGCATGACCCAGATCCCCCTAGAGGGTCTGAGGTCCACCCAGGGTCCAACACCCAGCTGCTTCTAAGTGTTGAGGTCTGATTCAATGGCAGCGCTGGTCTGAAACAGCATCTGAACCGTCTCTTCTTTTCACTGTCAGAGTTGATTATCAGAATGTTTTTTTTTTTAATTCTGTGCATCACGCAGTGATTGGTCAAGTGTGTGGAGGTGTGAAAGAAGAAGAGGTGTGAACCTTTATTCTCCCAGCTCCTACTTCTGTCCTTAAAAGCAGACTGTAACACTGAGTGTCTTCATCAGGCTGAGACAGGAGCTGTGGAAGAGAGACACTAGAACTCGTAGAAATGAAGTTCATATTGGATCCATTGCTGTGTCCTTTGTGTAGTTTATAGAGGAACACTACCAGCAGGAGGTCCGTGGTGTTCTGATGTACGTCTGCTAACACTAATCCTTTTACAATATTCATCTGGTGTATTCATTTATCTACTGACCCTGGGTCTGTGCTTAAAGGTAGATTGCACCGTCTACATAACAACGGAGGGCTGCCTCTACTGGTGATGGTCATTGTGATGAATCTGTCCTTGTGGTATTTCCACTCAGTGAGTGTACTGGAGGTACAACAGGGATAGAAAGTGATTTGAGTTTTGTCTCTGGACATCACTCTCTACTGGTAGTCTCTCTGTGGTATGTTGGACTGAATCCCGGCCGAGCGGCTCCACTCCCGGGGATTAGCGGGGCAGACTGGGTGGTCGGACCACTTCCTAGACGGCTGAATCCTCTTTTAGACAATTAATGTTCCTTCAGCTTAACCCTGTGTCTTACATGACTCAGACAGATTCATGAGGACGTGGACTGAAGAGGGAGCAACCTCACAGACAAATCTACATCAGGGACTGTCTGCTGATGTCAGGCTTGACAACATTCACTGTGACTCTTCACTGATGTCCTTTTGAATCCCACTGTGAGACATTCAGGCAGCGCTTAATGACATGATGCTTTATAGCCCAGTGTAACTGTAGCCCAGTATAGCCCAGTGTAGCCCAGTGTAGCCCAGTGTGTTTTATCACATAATGGTTAAAGGCAGTGGTTCCCAACTGGTGGGTTGTGGACCAAATTGGACTGAAGGTCTAGTGTGACTGGGTCGGGATCTTGTGGATCAACTTAATTATCACCTCCACCACTGAGGTCATGGTATTGGTGGTGTAGCGTGGGCCAAGGAGGAACCTATTACATGTTGGAGCGGGTTGGTCTTGGCGGAGGTCTGTGCTCTATGAGGGCCCTTCTAGTTAATCAATGCTGTCATGTTGATATGAGGGCCCTTCTAGTTAATCAATGCTGTCATGTTAATATGAGGGCCCTTCTAGTTAATCAATGCTGTCATGTTGATTTAAGCTTTAACTGTACATCTTGCTGTAATGAGTTTGAAGCGTCAGTTGAACTCTTTGTGAAAGGCTGAAATCAAGTTGAAGGGTTGGACATTGTGTTGGGTTTAAATCAGCAGATGGAAATAAAGCGAATGGGAGTGAAGCTGGTCGACGTGTGGACCGTGACTTCTTCACTGCTTTCAGTCTAACAGTAATTGAGACATTAAGAACAAGTACTAAAATATGGGCTTGAATCCACCTCTGCTCTTGTTCCCTGTCCAACACCCCCGCCATCCTTAACCAAACTATTTCCCTCTCCGCCTCAACAATGCACCTTTGAACCCGACACACTGTGAGAGCAGAGTGTCGAGGAAGCACTCCTCTTTTATCTTAAAGACAGCCTCGTCCCGGGGCCACGCCTGGACAAAGACGAAGTGTCCTTATCTCTGAGTGGCCTAGACGGAGGACAAGAGGTTAGAGATGTGTCTGTGATCCTGAAGGGCGTTCATGATCAAAGTGCAGCGAGGTGACTGCCAGGTAGACTGGTTACTGCAGAGAGAACACTCTACAGGAATGAGGCATAGTGTTTGTATTTGTTCATCATTCATTATGATCCGACTCCATCAGTCCTCCAGACCTCATTATTTTCCTCATCATACAGCAGAGTGATAGAGCCCTGCTTAGAGTCGGAGCTAATATTAGATCTGCGCTGTAAGTCAGAGGGAGGAGCAGGGTGCTGACGGCACGGCAGATGGCTTAAAATCACACCGTCACAGGTGGGAATGTGCTGTTGAGCCACTGTGAGCGGATGCGTCAGCAGCAGGAGAGGAGATGTTGGAGGCTAGAGACCCCTGGAGACTGGGACTGAGGCTGTGTGATTATTCTAAGAAGATAAGGAGAGATGGGAATAAAGTGATAGATATTGATCTTCTATAACACTTCGTCCACACTGGGAACGACAGGAGTGCGTGCGGCTGCGTCAGCTGCGGCGTGTCGCGGCTCCTTATTCACGCATCGGGTGTTCACACCAGCTGCGTTTCTGCTGCTGTCAGCCCTTTCTTTCTACATAGAGTTTGCCTTTCATAATGGCCATTTCATTTCATTATAAATGTAATTCATATTTATTTTAGACCGAGAAAGGTTAAGAAACGTGTGGTAATTATAAATGATAGTAATAATCCACCATTAAAACTCCGTACTTTATTCATTCATGGAGCTCTGCAAGCCACTGCATGTTCTACAACACTGTCCGGCACATATTTCAGAATAAAAGCTTTGTGTTAACAAATGAAGGAATTCTGTCAACAGAAAAAACGCTTGAGGGCTTTTATTTTTAAATGAAAGCAGGAAGTGTTGATTTAAAAAAAGTTTTTTTTACTTTTTTCATCTCCGTAACATATTCTACAGATACAGATATTGAAAGTGTAGTAATGTTGCTGATATGATGTCAATATACAGTTAATAGATCACCTTCACTGTCTGTTGTTGCCCGTGGGACGCGGGCAGTGTAGCTGCTCTAACCTGTTAACAAGGACGCCGAAATAAAAAACAACAGGTAACGCAGCCGCCACGTGCTCCTGCCGTTCCCGGTACTACTAGTAGATGTCAGTAGTTCTGCAGGTATTGGGTCTTAAAGCAGAGGATTGCAGAAATGAAGATGTTGACCTGATGATGGCGCTAAATGTAAACTCATGTAAAGGATCACCAAAGTTCTTAGAGTTCATCGTGAGGGTGTTGATGTGTAATATGAAATGCTCAGTGCTCAGTGACATCGTTGAACGTGTTGATCCATATCTCTAAATCTATCAGACTCCTCTCCTCGTCTCCGTCTTTGCAGCCGTTTGTGTCGATACTCGTTTTGCTGCCTCAGTTTCTGAGTCGCTGATGTGCGTATTCCCAGAATCCTTCCTCCAGTCAGCGCTGCTGCTTCTCCCCTCTCCCTTTTCATTCCTTCCTCTCTCTCTTGTTGTGGGAGGTCAGGCCCAGCCCTCTGTTGCTCCGCGTTGTGCTGCTGTCAAGCTCACTTTAATATTTCATAGGTCGCCACTTTGATGAAGCAGAGAGAACGCCGGCCCTCATTAATGGGAGTCGGTGCTTAGATGCACCATCATTTATCAGTCACCTGCACTTTAATGCATTCAGGCGCCGGCTTACCACAGATACACCAAGACGGGCTGCACGCTCGCAGTTTACCTCAGTTATGTGTGTCGGAGAGAGTTAGTGTGCAGACTGCAGCAGATGTAAAGTGAGCATGTAATAGCAGCGCCGCGCTGCATCGACACTTTATGATCTGTGGTGAGATATTTGGAGGTGTTGATGATTTCATTAGCTACAATACAACACAAAGCCAGCCGAGCGCTACCTTCAGCTGCACGCCATGAATCACTGTTGGAGTGTAAACACCTCCTCAGTAGTGATCGGGAGGCTGCTGAGAGTCCTAAAGCCGAAACACCGACTGACCAATAAAAGCACACGTTTACTCCCTCACTGCAGAAAATGATTATAATATCAGAATGTATCTGCTGGGAATTGTAGATCAATACCAGTGACTGGACCATTACTTGATGAGATTTTATGCTTTCAAAACTCACTTTTGCCGCATTTCCACTGCATGGTTCGACTTGACTCGGTTCACTTTTGCTACCTGGTCCTTTCCTCTGCAGATAGTACCCTCTCAGTGTAGGCGGGATTCTCAGCTGATCGCCGTAGCGCCGCCGCGTCAAACTGCCGTGACCTCATTGCTTGTGTATAGTAGTAATGCACAATATATTAGGGGGTGTAACGATACGTTTTTACGATACGATTTCCATGGTTCCGATACGATTCAAGGACAATATTTGGCTCATCTAGAGCGATACGATACGATACGATACGATACGATACGATACGATACGATACGATACAATGATTTGAAATCGAAACAGTAACGTTTTTTGCCAAAAATTCAGTCAGTGTGACTGGGAATTAAATATCTGATCCTGGACAGAGCAGGTCAGGATTCCTCAAAGTTTTTCTTGTGAGGGAATCAGGGATAAATTAATTATGGATATAAACAAGTAAACAATGATTAATGGCAAATACATACACCTTGTTTTTTACTTTACTCGTGATAATTTGCCTCGCGGACCGTCTGCTCTCCGGCTGGATATGTGAGGCTGATGCTGCGTTCACGTAGATATCATGGCGGGGAAAGGAAAGTCATTTTCTCTGAATGAAAAAACGACAGCGCACGGGGAAAGCTCCTGTGGGTGAAGCCGCCCTCGTCAAGTGGATTGATAGCGTCTGAAACTCTGCCGACCGGATCCTCGGCACCGCAGCGCCATCTCCTTCCACGCCGCTACCTGTCACGTGAGAGAGCAAGGAGTCCAGTGCGCCGTTCGTCTGCATGCACGCCATGGATGCGTGCTCGCGCTACAGAGGCAAGGCTGGCAAGCTGGTGCATGTCTGGAGAGTGAACCGGAGTAACGTTAAACATTTCTTTACTAATAAAAGTGCTAAAAAACACTTTCATATGACGTTCGTCGTCCTTAAATTAAAGGTGCAAATCCTTAGTATCCATACAACAGATTTTATATCGATATACGACTCCCGTGAAGGACAACTTCACCGAGTACCTATCGATTTAGTTGGATCGTAGGAAAATAAATCGATATATCGATGTAGTAGATGAATCGTTACACCCCTACAATATATTGTTTTTTTTATCGTCATCACAATGTCAATTTGTGCGATAAACACATCGCAAAAAACAGTGATGTTGCTCTCAGGGATTTTTGAGTTAGTTAAAAGAGAGAATCAGTACAAAACTGCACTTTAAAATGTAACTTATTATTATTATTATTATTATTATTATCAACTATCATTGTGTTTTGTGTTCAGTATTCAATTTGTTCAAGAAAAGAGTGTTGAAATTTCTTTTCATTTTTTTAAGCAGCCAAACTGAGTAGACTTTAATATCGGTTTGTTTATTGCCAGTAATATTGTAATCTCGATATCCAACAATGGTATCGCATATTTTCCTCATATCGTGTAGCCGTAGTGTATGATATAAAATATAATATTGGTCTAAAAAAAAAAAAAGAAACAGACTCCGGGAATAAATGTTGTCGTACATGAAGTCAACTTTTCCGCTCTGATTTCTCCGTGCTGTTGGAAAATTAAATGATTATTAAAATAACAGACTAGGGAAAAAAATAAAAGAATCATTAGCCGGCCGGATGTAAGAAGAAATTGTAAAGTTGTGTGGCGCCATGTGAAATAGTCTAATGGGTCTGATCTGAAAGAAGTCCTTTTAATAACAGCTGGTGTTAAATAGTGAGTTCGTATTGATCTTCCATTGACCAGCAGTCTGCAGTAGTTTGTGTCGTGTTCTTGTGTTCAGCAGACAGTCGGTCGCTTCAGTTCAATTCTGCCTCTTTCACCATCACTGAGGTCACAGCGTCCCGTGGCGTCAGTGGATCTTATGTATTTCGAGATGAATCCGTCTGCATCATCGTGAGGTTGTCAGACGTCAAGCAAAGAATTCCTGATTGGCCCCCTGATCCTGGGCCTGCTCCACTGTGATAGCAGTGGGAGCCTGCAGGTGGATTTAAAGGGCTGCAGATGGTGATGCTGGAGTCGGATAGCGCAGCGAGGACGAGGTTAACTCGGGACACTGCCACAAGCTGCTTACGCAACCGCTGCAGACTGAAGGTCTAATCAGTTCTGACAACAAACGAGTGCAGTTGAGAGCAATGTGGTGATGTTGTCACCGTGTGGACTGATAGGAGCCGTCGGTCCACCTGAATCAAAGCAGTTTGAGGATTTACCTACTGAACATGAAGTCTGGCTTACTGATTCATTGTTCTGGAGCTTTTCTTTCACTTTTTTAAGGGATGAAATGCTGTGAATCAGACACGATGCATTCCTCTGTTAAAGAGAGAGAATCAAAGCTGCTCCTGACACTTCTCGAGCATCTTCTTGTGTTTTGGAGTGGAGCCTGAGAACAGCAGGGTTACCGTGTCAGTGTAACCTCAGCTTCGCAACGTGATAATAAATTAGATCCGGACTCATGAAATGGAATTATCTGTTATATGTCTGTGGAACGATGTCAGCCACAATCACATCACAGCAGATGAGGCTCCGCTGCCTGGATGTCGCCAAGCTTATTTTGGGAGGGGGGTTGGGAACAAGGGCGTCAGATGGGGGCCAGCAGGGGCCACGCTGTGACAGGACTGGACCCCTGGGTGCTGCTACTGCAGGGAGTCAAGGTGACTTTCTCACTGCTGCACACTGGAACAGAGAGGACATGACTTTGACTCCCTTTAGAACATCACCCTTTAGAACATCACCCTTTATAACATCACCCTTTAGAACATCACCCTTTAGAACATCATTTTAACATCACCCTTTAGAACATCACTATAACATCACCCTCTAGAACATCACCCTTTAGAACATCACACTTTACAACATCACCCTTTAGAACATCACCCTTTATATCATCACCCTTTATAACATCACCCTTTATATCATCACCCTTTATAACATCACCCTTTATAACATGAACCTTTACAACATCACCCTTTATAACATCACCCTTTACAACATCACCCTTTATATCATCACCCTTTATATCATCACCCTTTATATCATCAGCCTTTATAACATCACCCTTTACAACATCACCCTTTATAACATCACCCTTTACAACATCACCCTTTTGAACATCACCCTTTATATCATCACCCTTTATATCATCACCCTTTACAACATCACCCTTTATAACATCACCCTTTACAACATCACCCTTTATAACATCACCCTTTACAACATCACCCTTTTGAACATCACCCTTTATAACATCACCCTTTATAACATCACCCTTTACAACATCACCCTTTATAACATCACCCTTTATAACATCACCCTTTACAACATCACCCTTTTGAACATCACCCTTTACAACATCACCCTTTTGAACATCACCCTTTACAACATCACCCTTTATATCATCACCCTTTATATCATCAGCCTTTATAACATCACCCTTTATAACATCACCCTTTACAACATCACCCTTTTGAACATCACCCTTTATATCATCACCCTTTATATCATCACCCTTTACAACATCACCCTTTATAACATCACCCTTTACAACATCACCCTTTTGAACATCACCCTTTATATCATCACCCTTTATAACATCACCCTTTATAACATCACCCTTTATAACATCACCCTTTACAACATCACCCTTTATAACATCACCCTTTATAACATCACCCTTTACAACATCACCCTTTTGAACATCACCCTTTACAACATCACCCTTTTGAACATCACCCTTTACAACATCACCCTTTATATCGTCACCCTTTATATCATCAGCCTTTATAACATCACCCTTTATAACATCACCCTTTACAACATCACCCTTTACAACATCACCCTTTTGAACATCACCCTTTATATCATCACCCTTTATATCATCAGCCTTTATAACATCACCCTTTATAACATCAACCTTTACAACATCACCCTTTATAACATCACCCTTTATATCATCAGCCTTTATAACATCACCCTTTACAACATCACCCTTTATAACATCACCCTTTACAACATCACCCTTTTGAACATCACCCTTTATATCATCACCCTTTATAACATCACCCTTTACAACATCACCCTTTTGAACATCACCCTTTATATCATCACCCTTTATAACATCACCCTTTTGAACATCACCCTTTACAACATCACCCTTTTGAACATCACCCTTTACAACATCACCCTTTACATCATCACCCTTTACAACATCACCCTTTACAACATCACCCTTTACAACATCACCCTTTATATCGTCACCCTTTATAACATCACCCTTTACAACATCACCCTTTAGAACATCACCCTTTACAACATCACCCTTTAGAACATCACCCTTTATAACATCACCCTTTATATCATCACCCTTTATAACATCACCCTTTAGAACATCACCCTTTACAACATCACCCTTTATAACATCACCCTTTAGAACATCACCCTTTACAACAGCACCCTTGTGATTGTCAGTGTCTGCACTGCAACACCTCAAGGAGACAAGCCGAGCTTTCGTTCTCCCTCCTCCTCTTCCTCTTCCTCTTCCTCTTCCTCTTTCTCTTCCTCTTCCTCTTCCTCTTCCTCTTCCTCTTCCTCTTCCTCTTCCTCTTCCTCCTCCTCCTCCTCCTCCTCCATGACCGGCGGCCACACAGAGATCGCGTCCCTCCTGTCTGCTGTAGATGGAGTTGTGTTGCTCGGTGTGAAGCTAAGCTGAAGCTCGTTGTTCTTCACGTGCACCCTGACGCAGGAAGTCATCCCAAAACCACTGGGTTTAACATACCAGCGGTGTGACGGTACACAGAAGCCACGAGCTTTAGGAGTCATGGTTTGAGTTCGGTACGTACTAGGTGTTAGACAGACACAACCCTCCTGCTGGGGATGGAGGGGACATGTTGTCCTCTGGAAACTCTGCTAAACTACTGTCATCATAAAAATCAGGAACATTTCAAACACTGCAGGAACACTGAACAAACACTCTCCCAGAACAAGGGGGAACTGTTCATCATAATTTTTTTTTATTTGTGAACAAATATAATTAATGAAACGCGATTTAAAAGTTTTCTGAATCTGCTCTTTTGATTTAAAGAATCTGATTTTACAGGACAAACATTTCCAGAAGAATGAAATGTTCAGACGAAGGCTGTGGTATGTGTAGGACTAAATAATCAAATTTAACCATAGCAAGTTTTGTCTTTATAAGCTTTTTGGGCGTTAAACGACAGTAATAATAATGGTCCAAAATGAGTCAAGATTTAAGATTTTTTATTGTCACACCGGTTATACAGATACAATCGTGTGAAATAGTTTTTGCTGGGAAGCTCCATTAAGAAAACAGTAAGTTAAGTAGCAAAAAATAAAATAATTTATTAATAATAATAATAATAATAATAATAATAACAATAATAATAATAATAATAATAATAATAATAAATGACAACGATAACAAAATACATTTACAGTAATAGAATTTAAAAAAAATTGTATTTACAAATAATAATAAAGGAAATACTTGGTATATGGTAAATATAGAAGCAGGCATGCCTTTATTTATTTATTTATTTATTTATATATATATATATATATATATATATATATATATATATATAATGGCATGCCGTTCAGGAAATTATTAAATACATAATGTGAAATTTGAGAATATTGAATGAAATGTGAGAATATGGAATGAAATCCGGAATATATGGAATGAAACTGAGAATATGGAATGAAATCCGGAATATATGGAATGAAACTGAGAATATGGAATGAAATCCATTTTATTTAGTTTATATATATATATATATGTATATATATGGGAGCAGTAAAGGTTGCATACTATAAAAATATTGCACAGGCATTATTATTTTTTTATATTGCACATATTGCATTGATTGAAGTATTGCACTTGTTTATTGCACTTTTTGTGTGAGTGAGAGAGAGAGTTGTATGAGTTATCTGTTCAAAAGTCTTTTGGCCTGGGGGGGAAAATTATGTAAAATTGCATAGTTTTAAGTCAAAAACCATCATTTTTTTTAGGGGGAAAGACCCCCAAAGCCACTATCTCCTAGTATCTTTTATTCACCGTAGACATTCAGAATGTAATAATGATTGCTGATACCGGCCGATACACACGGCAACATGTGAATAAGGGAGTACTGGCACTTATTTTGAATCAGACTCAGTGTAGGGAGGAGGTCAGGGGTGGACGGATGGATAAAACAAACCTACCCAGGAGACCGCTGTTGGTGTCCCATGTGAAACCAAAGACATTAAGTTACGTAACCATGGTCTTTCCTTTCCTAAACCTAACCAAGTAGTGTCGTTGCCTGAACCGGAATCCTTTCAGTCGTGGTCATTTCACGTATTTCTGTGAGCTCACGTTGGGTAAAATAGGAAGTAAAGTCAAATGATCTTCTAATTAAAGTTCACCATGAAAGGTGTTTGAGTTGATGCGGGGAGAGAGATGATTCCTAGTCTGATTTTAATGTATTCACGGAGGAGATAGCCAGCTGAAACAAGAGATGGGTAACAGCACGCTGATTGAACAGCGAGAAGTACTCGGGCTTTACCTGGCAGGTGAGCCTGTGTTACTGACAGCCAGCCACCGTGAGCGGTCATGTGACCAGTCTGACAGCAGCTGCTGCACAGCTGAATGTAGCTGATTGTCCACATCCCAGTGTGTCTTCAGGTGTTTAGTTCAGCCTTTAGTGTCTCCAGAGGGAGCTGTGTGAAGTCTGAGAAACGGCCTCAAGTGATGTCACTTGAGTCGGCGTCGGTTGAAGACTACTAGTCAGAGAGAGAATAGATGAGGAGGCGTGGAGTTAGAAAGGAGTGATGTGAGCAGACCTCTGCTTCAGGACACATTACATCACACCTGACTCAACTGTCAGCATTCAAGCTGCATTGTGGGTAATGTAAGCGCCAAGAATGTGTTGATATAAAAGATGATATCTCAATTTGATCCATGTTTTTAACCGTCCATCGTGAGTCTGACGATGTTACAGGAGAGTACTGATACATCAGTGGAGGGCTCTAATGGGGATTTTGTTGTACATTGCTCATTTCCTTGGTGTAGATATGTCCGAAAATATAACAATGAAATGAATCTCATATTTTTCATTGTCCAACGTTTCACTCCACAGAATGAACAGAAGACAATAGATAGTCTTGTGGCACCTTTGGCCTTATCAGCAACAATAAATAATACATAATAATACATCAGAATGATGTCCCATTAGATGTGGATATTTCTGGTGTAGAATGTAGGGGAGTGTGCGATCGATGTGTTGTAACGTTGAAGGTCGCAGGAATGTGACCCCGTCCTAGTGCACCGTGTCCCCCTGGGGTTTCATCTCAGTGTCAATAAAGCATGGCAGTGAGAGTGGGAGAGGAAATGGCTCTCAGTTTATGTGCGACCGTGTGGGCCGGCAGTTTGTGTCAGCAAAGTGTCCCCCCGGCCCGGCCGCTTCCATCGAGACGGACGTTTTCCAATACAGTAAGAGACAGCCAATCGAACGGCCCCGTGTGCCGGCGTAATTCAACAACGCTCTGGGGACTCGTTCAGCGGAGTGGCTGCACAGATAAAAGCTCCCAACATGAAGACAAAATCCTGAAAGGACGAGGGACACCGAGAGAGGCTTGATAATGATACCTTTATTCTGAAGGACACCCCACACACTCAGTCACGTCACAATAACCCAGCACAGTTAAAGAGGTATATTAGACGGCAAGTGAACATTTTGAGCTTTGTGTTGGAAGCAGCAAAAATAGGCCAGCGTAAGAATGTGAGCGTCTTTGACGAGGGCCAAATAGTGCTGGCTAGACGACCGGGTCAGAGCATCTCCAGAACTGCAGCTCTTGTGGGATGTTCCCGGTCTGCAGTGGTCAGGACCTACCAAAAGTGGTCCAAGGAAGGAGAACCGGGGAACCGGCGACAGGGTCAGACCCGAGGCTCATTGATGCACGTGGGGAGTGAACGCTGGCCCGTGTTGTCCGATCCAATAGAAGAGCTACTGGAGCTCAAATTTAGGGATGCAACGATACCACTTTTTTCAGACCGAGCACAAGTACTTACATTTGGGTACTCGCTGAAACCGAGTACCGATACGAGTACTTCTCTGTGCCAAAAGACCCTCATTAACATCCAGCTGGAGGGTGTGAGCAACACACGGCAGGCTGGGGAGTCCCGCATACGAGGCGGTGCGCCGCGACCGGCTCTAGGTCGGCTTGGTAAAGGCTCGGGGCGAAGGTGCTTCCCGGGGCCGTGGCCAAAGTGTCACCGGGGCGGACTGTCCTTAGTGCGCCTCAGACGCGTCGTGCCCCCACAGCGGCCACAGAGAGGTTAACGTCACGCTTCCGTAAAGTGGTATCGGTGCCGTTGTATCGGAGACGTTTTGCGAGTACGAGTACATGAGCACAGTATCGGACCTGATACCCGATACTGATATCGGTGCATCCCTTCTCAAATTGCTGAAAAAGTTAATGCTGGTTCTGATAGAAGGGTGTCAGAACACACAGTGCATCGCAGTTTGTTGCGTACGGGGCTGTGTAGCCCAAATGTAAGTACTTGTACCTGTACTCGGTCTGAAAAAAATTGGTATCGGTGCATCCCTAGCCTAAAGTAATCAAAAATAAATGTCAAATTTCCAGGAATCAGCCCATAAAATCAGTGTTTTTAAATCAAGGCCAGAATAACTCCAGAGGCCATGCGCTCAGTAGCTGTGGCCCACCATGTCAGGTATATTTAAATGCTTTGACAGTTGAAAAAAAAAAAAAAAAATGATCAATTGAAATTCCTAACAACACTGGTTGATTCTACCTTTGAAATGTGAGGATTTTCTTGTTTATTCATATCATTACACATCAGATATTGTGGCCTTTTTAACTGTTGGTTTAACAGAATAATCAGCTCTTTTTAAATGCTGCTGCTTGTTTTTGATCATTAAAGGAAAGTTCCAGTTAGACCTCTGCACACTCCGGGGGCCGCTGGCAGCGACTCTGACTCGTAGTCTTGTTTTGGACCGTATATCTAGGGCATCCACATGTGCTTTGCTAACCTGAAGAATAATTGCCATAATTTAACCTTCCAAACACTTGAACACTGTCAGAAGCAGCAACACAAGTGCTAGGATGAGATCAGATGAGTAAAAATAGCTCAGCTGCCTGCTTCGTCTCAGACGGTGCAGAACTCAGAGGAGGGAAACTCTGAGGAAGAACAAGGATGAAGATGAGTCAAGGTGAAACTGACAACATCTTAAATCTTAAACGTGTTTTAATCTCTGTCCTTTCAGATGGGAACTTCTTTAGATATGTCTTAAGATAAATAGCATGACAGTTAATGACACAAAAAAAAGTATTCAGTAGTTAATACATCAGCTGTATGAAGCTGTTCATCCACCTGCAGCATTGACAGATGTACGATAATTATTGTATTGTACGATAATTATTGTATTGTACAATTGTTATGTTTGTACAATAATTATTGTATTGTATGATAATTATTGTATTGTATGATAATTATTGTATTTACACGATTATTATTGTATTTGTACGATAATTATTGTATTGTATGATAATTATTGTATTGTACGATAATTATTGTATTTGTTCGATTATTATTGTATTGTACGATCAATAATGCCAAAAGAGCCATAATGTGAGATCATTTGACCATTTTGACTCCTACTATTGTTGGTTTTAGTCTCATTTTAATTCATTTCCGGAGAGCAAAACATGGATCCTACGTCTGTGTTTACGGGTCTCCTGTCACGTGACCTCCTTCGTGACCTCCGTGATGTTGATGAATATGACCCATGAGCACGGCTGTCATTCTCTCTCCCGTCGCACGCCGCTCATTTGAAGAGAGTTTCCATGACAGATAGTTTTCCAGTTGTGCTGTCCTGTTATTTCCTTTTGCAGCAGTAGCCTGTTAGAAACATTGTCAGACTGATGGATTCATTGACACTAAACGGCTGCGTCAGCTTGCTTGCTGATGTGCGCAGATTTGTAGGTATGTCAAAAGTCGATTAAATACGTGTTTTGTAAAATTACACATTTATGGCTCCCTGTGGATTTTTAAAAATGGAAATTAATAACTGTTTTTTTTTTACATTTTCATTTGTATTTATCATTGTTGTAGGTCTATGGAACGACGGAGTATTAGGGCCACATTGAGGAAAAATAATAAATCTGAGATTATTATTTCTTTTTTTCTCGTAAAGTTATGACTTTATTCTCGTAATATTACGACTTTGTTTTTCGTAAAGTTATGACTTTATTCTCGTAATATTACTACTTTGTTTTTCGTAAAGTTATGACTTTATTCTCGTAATATTACTACTTTTTTTCTCGTAAAGTTATGACTTTATTTTGTAAATCTCAGATGTTTTTTCCCTTATTGTGGCCCTAATACTCCGTAGTACATTTACTCTTTGGCCCTCACTGCATTAGACTTACAGTATATACTATATACTTAGACTAGAAGCTGTTTTACCTTCATCACAATGCTCAAATGTTTTGCGGCTTCAGACAGATTTTTTAGTGTTTTTGCCTAAAATGGCTCTTTTGACAGTAAAGCCTGCTGACCCCTGGTATAGACCATGAATATGAGCAAATCCAAACATTGGAGCTCCACCTTTTGTTTGTGTCTAGTTTTACTTGTTAACTAACCTCTCCAAATACGTACCTAATTTAGTCTGTTCATACGATGACTTCAAGGCTCGTGGTGGAACACTCTGAACCCATCAGCTGTCGGTCTGACGGCGGTTCAGCCTCTGGGGGCCACGGCCAACATCTCTAGTGTTCTGGTGTAGCCGGCAGATCTCCGACCGAGACCTCCCCCTCCGTGCGACTTATTAGACGACGTCTACGACTGCATTGTTTCACTAGACGCCAGTTTACACTCAGTTAACGGTTAATTTTTTAGCTAATAAAAAGAGAAATCATCGTCAGACGATAACTGCTGGATACCCAGTCAACGCGTTCCGCCTCTTTACTCTCCACACGGTCTGTTTACCTGCATTCAACTAAAGCCTGCTCCAACCTGATTGGTCAATACCACTCGGACTACAAACGGAAACCTGAACGCTTCTGATGCCCAAGTCTTTTCCCGTTGCTCCAGATTCTGCATCCATCAGTTTATAGAGATTAATAACCATGCAACGGAAGCTTCCACATTTAATACAGTTTCTTACATACAGTTTTTCCTCCGACGGTGGCATCACCAGGCTTATAATCTCAGACACCACTGAACTGTTTCTACATGCCGAGTAGATTGACCTGAGCGCCCCTCAGAGAGCACGTTGTGTCCTCGTGGAAAGGTGAAGAAGTCGGAGAGGTGACGCTAACACACTGAAACAGGAACACACTCCCCCGCAAGCTCTGAATAAACATGAGATCTGATTTAGACCTTTAAGACCACGAGCGTGGTGTGTGTGGTTATTATTAGTCTCCGTCAGCCTCCGTCACCTCTCCAACCTAATCTGCCTGCTCTGAGAGTGATTCTAGAAAACAGATTAGATGATGGGGCTAACATTATGCTGCATTGTCCTTTTCACGTGCTGAACTGTGCTGAAATATTTACCACTGCAGGACAAACATGCTGTAATCTGAAGAGGTTTTGGGATGGAGGTTTGGTGTTGCTTGGTTTGAAATAGATTTTTTTTTATCCTAGCATCCTCAAGAGGTTTGAAATGCTGACTTTGGGTTTCTAGCCACCCTGTCTCGTCCCTGTCAGGCCCCTAAACTCCCCCATCCTCCATCCCATAAACCCCCACTCTAAAACTGCCTCTTCCCCCTCTGAAAAATATGCAAATGTATGAAAGTAGGTTACAGACACCCCCCCTCCTCCGTCTGCGCTGTGGGATTTGGAAAGAGGAAAGAAACGCTCCAGCCTCCGGTCCGCCACTGCTCCTCTTCTTTTGCTCACGGCTGGATCACATTCGGACATTGGATTTCCTGACCGCGTGGCCTGGTAGATGTCACAGATAACCAGGGGTGTGTATCGGAGCGAGTCTTAGCGGTGGCTGATGGCTGATGGCTGATGGCTGAAGCTGGAGCGTCCCTCCTGGTTTGCGGAGGACAGTTAAGGTCAATAGGAGAAAGCTCTGAGGATGATGCATTCCCCCCTGCAGCTCCGGCACGAGGAGACTGCTGCTGCCTCAGTGCTGCTCGTACACATGCACATGGTAGATTTTTATTAAACTTCAAGCTTTCAGTCCGTCACTGTCATCCACGCTGTATGATCCCTGATGGGAGCTAGTGCTAGTGTGTTTTCCTGACAGCTTTGTTATATTGAACTGTCTCCTCAGTTGTTTTTAATGTAAAGACCTGATGATTCAGAGGATACATTAGGACTCAGTTAGGGCTACACCGATACCACTTTTTTTCAGACCGAGTACAAGTACTTACATTTGGGTACTCGCCGATACCGAGTACCGACACGAGTACTTCTCTGTGCCAAAAGACCCTCGTTAATAGCCAGCTGGAGGGTGTGAGCGACACACGGCAGGCTGGGGAGTCCCACATACGAGGCGGTGCGCCGGGACCGGCTCTAGGTCGGCTTGGAAAGGCTCGGGGCGAAGGTGCTTCCCGGAGCCGTGGCCAAAGTGCTCACTGCGCCCTTTCTACCCGCCGGGGAGGGACGGTATCGGTGCCGTTGTACCGGAGCCGTTTAGCGAGTACAAGTACATGAGCACAGTATCGGACCTCGATCATCCCTAGACTCAGTCTCAGGACCACCATATTTCACCGGCCACGACCACGTACAGTAGTTACAGGTGGCAAAACTTACTTTAACCGTAGAGGTGGCCGTCTGGCAGATGGGAATCATTTTGGAAGCTACTGGTCGGTTGGGTTCAGAAGGTAGAGAGGGATGTTCATGTGGTCCTATACCTGGATCCAGCTGTGCTGCATTTTGCAGTCAAAGGACCTGTTTTGTCGTTTATGTCGTGACAAACCGTAAACAACGCAGCCTCCTCATTCATTTCAACTGTCAGGTTTCCATCCAAATTTAGCACAAATTTCCATAAAATCTACAACAGATTTATTGTGAATGATTGCATGTTTCCATCCACCACTGTTAATTGATTATTAGGAGTTGGTTTATGGTAGGGATGTTAATAATTAACCGTTAACCGACATTAAGCATTTTAACCGATTAACACTATCGGATAAAACGGTTAAAAGAAATGTTAATAATTAATTAAAAAGCTGAGAAAAACTCGTCATTTAAAGGAGAAAAGCTGGCCCACCTTAAGAGAGTCTGAGCCGGAGTTACAGATACAGGAAGTTGGCTCGGGTCTTGAGCTCGCTTGAGCGGAGGAGTTGTAGCCTCGTAGCATTTATTCACCGACAAATAAACTGTACACACACTGCTAATGCACAAATTGAAAATGTGCATTAAAATGTTCATAGAAATGCACTTAATGAGGCTCCAACAACAATATGTAGTCGTCCAGCTAAAAAGTTGACCCAGCACTGTAGATAATACAATGAAGAAATGCTCGTTATTGTGTCTGGCAACGCGCAAAGATGTTCAAATCAATACAGTACATGCAATACAGTATCTACTCATAGTGACTACGGCGTCATCTTCAGGTTCATACTTTTATTTATATACATATACTGTAGAAATATTGGTGGCGCTTTCTATATAAATATAGCTATAAACACTAAATAAATATTAATAATGCATTATAACAATAATCATAAAGCATTGAAAGCAGTTTATAATGACTTATATAGTTTATATCTATATCTATACTATAATAGGGCTTACCTGAATGCTTTGAAGCTCCGACTGTTGCCATGGTAATCGACCTCCAGATCAGAATGCTTCGGGGGGGTTTTTTATATAAAAGTAAAAATGTAATAATAAAGTATAAATCCCAAATTAGCCCATGAAATAAGGAATAATCCCACATTATTCATATTCAGCATGAATTATTATGAGTTATTCTCAGACAGATATGGCTGTTTGTTGTGTGTAAAGGTGTGTGTGTGTGTGTGTGTGTGTAGCGGCACTGAAACGGGGGAGATGGAGACAGACAGAAGAAGAACATGTCAGCCTGCTGCGCTGCACCACGAAGCTTCAAATACCTGAATGTTTCTCACTGAAGCTTTGCAGCACAGTAAATGTCTGCACCTGCAACCTTCACCTCACAGAGAGCTAGAGGTCAGACCAGCCCATAGACGTCAGACCAGCCCATAGACGTCAGACAAGCCCATAGTCATGGTCCATGTTGGGTCACCCAGGGCTCCAGGATATCCCCACTAGGAGCGGTTCCCTACTCTACTATCTTCATTTACTCAGCTCAGTGATGACAGCTGAGACTCCGTATTTCAGGAGGGATTTTCACCCTAACAGACATCACAAAGGCTTTTCTTTAGCTTGATTAAACTGAATGAAGTCATTCAGTGAGATGCTGTGACACCCTGAAGGATTCTGAGCTGCGTCTCCGTAGATCATCGTGTAATCGTTGAATATTATCATGTACTGACTGCGCTGTTTCCTTCTGTATGTTGGGGTACAGGAATGTGCTTCTTCCTAATAACAAGCTCCTTCAGCGGTGATGAATGTAGGGATGCACAGCAGAGTGGGAGGACAGGGAGCAGTGGAGGAGGAAGGAGTGCTCAGTGTAGAGATGTAGAGTCCAGCTGCTCCACCTACAGGCCGCTCACGGGAACCTCAGCTGCTTCAGATGTAGATGTTTTACTGAATCATTATGTGTTAACGGGCTGAAGCCTTTTCAATGAATACATAATCAATCAAACTACATTGTGTCCATATCAGAGGTGGGCCGACCTGATTTGTGATCACATTTTCACCAGCTAAACTTATTTTTATATATAGCTATATGTCTTTTTGTTTGCACAAATGCATATTAATATTAGGTCTGTGAGCTGCAATTTCATCATAAATATCATTACGTGTTTTCTTTATTTCAGAGCACAATATTGGTGAAGTCCTTCCAGACCCTGAAGAAGACATAAACCAGGTTGGTTGACCCTCTGACTCTATATTTATGTTTTAATATTAAAGAGGCAGATGAGTAGAGTGTTCCTACAGAGGCAGGGACCTCAGACGGTGGCAGAGAGAAAAGAACGGTCAAAGTTGAAGCAGCAGACTTTTAGTCTGGATCCTACATTTCCCATAATGCATCTTTTTCTTAAATCCTCTGCCTAACAAATATCCACATCTTTCAAACTTCATCAAGTGTGGGACGCCGGGGTTTCAGTTCTAAATGTGCCTCATCATCACTATGACATCATAAGGTTATTTCCTCCGACTTGACAAAGCATCATTAGGCTCGTTGGAGATGAGCATGACCTGCATAGAAGCGATCATCGGCAATCACCGCGCAATGCATGCCGGTAAGATTTGTGTCCGACTTTATGCCGACTCGCTCTGACGTCGTGCAAACGTGGGCAACGATGAGGCGGCCGCAGTTTTTAGAGCCAGGCGCCGTAGCTGCTCTCCGCTGACTGCAAGACCCAGGGCATTATGGGAAACGCCTGGCTCGCGCCTGATCAAAGAGCTGATTGGCTCTTAGTTTTCACAGCAAACACCACGTGTTGTAGAAAGTCACAACTCTCTGTGTAATTGTAATATTTAACGCTAGATTGTATTAGTTTCATGTTGTGCAATAAAGGTTTCATCTGTTAACAAACATCTTGTGTGGTTGATAATAATAATTACTATAATAATGAAGGGTATTTATATAACACTTATCAAAACAGGGTGGACATAAAAATAATAAAGGATAGAATCCAATGCCAGATACACGCACATTTCCACATAGATTTACAAACAAATATAAATAAATCCCAATGTGATCTGAAAACTATAAGTGGCCTACAGATCGGATCTAACAGGAAGTCACTTTTTCTGTGACTTCCTGTAAATTTTTTGAAGGCTGCAGGAAACGGCTGGAAACTGTCCGACTTGACTGCAGCTTTTAGTCTCGGCCCCCCGCTGCCGCCGCCTGATCTCCTCTACTTTCCAGGCGAGGCGCAGTTCATCTCCAACGAGCCTATGGATGCTATTGATATTGATGATATTGAACTTATTGAGGATGTTGATGATATTGAGGATGTTGAGGATGTTGAGGATGTTGATGATATTGAGGATGTTGAGGATATTGATGATATTGAGGATGTTGAGGATATTGGTGATATTGAGGATGTTGCTGATGTCGATTAGGATATTCATGATGATGATGATGACCTTGTTGGCGCTGTTGATAATGTTAATGATGTCGATGACAAAAAAAATAAAAGTCTGCTTCTATCGACCATGTGCGTTGCCTCTGTGCACGGCCTGTCGGCACCATGTGTCTGATCACACTTGAAGCTGTTGTTGCCTCTTACTCACGTTGTTCCCTCCTATCTAGATCCTTGCTTGTGTTGTAGGAACTCTCAGATGTACGTCGCTTTGAACTAGGGATGTTAATAATTAACGTTTTTTTTCTCCAAAATTAGCATCCGTACTTTGGACTTAAGCGTCTGCTAAATGAAATTGTAGAATTGTAGACAACACAGCCACAGCAGACGGTATAGAGCTGTGATGAGAAGGAGCTTGTTAAGGTGTTAATGTAGTCTGTGGAGGGTCTGGTACCCAGAGAGGGCCATCTGAAGGCCCATCAGGTCTCCAGCCTATCACAGCCTCTCTGGTTAGTGAGGATCCAGTAGATCTTTACTCTATTTTACGTTGCCACAGAGGGAAAAGCACGGGTGTAACTAATAATGATGCTGATGGACTCTGTTAATCACATTAGTTCCTCCTGGGCCTCTGTTCCAAATATCTGCTGTGTGTTTCCCCATTATAGTTTAACATTCATTTCTCTGCTCATCATCATTATACCTGGGTAATGAAGAAACAGTGTGTGGTGTTGTAGTTCCAGCATAGCCCACCAGGGGGCAGTGCTGACCTTCAAACTGTCGTAGCAACACTGTAGTTTCCTTTGAACATTGAGTGAATGCATTGAATGAATAGAATACCATTAATTCATATTGTACAGATATGCACAGAAGAGTTGTGGTGATGATATATTAGCAGGACAATCCTAACCAGCCCTTTAGCTCTTCACACTCTTCACCCTTCATGTTCAACTCACAATGTTACACACAAATCTGATATTATACAACTTCAGAATTCACAGTTGAAATTAAAGGTCCCATATCGTGCTCATTTTCAGTTTCATACTTGTATTTTGTGTTTCTACTACAACATGTTTATATGCTGTAATGTTCAAAAAAACTTTTATTTTCCTCGTACTGTCTGCTTGAATATACCTGTATTTACCCTCTGTTTGAAACGCTCCGTTTTAGTGCATTTCAACGGAATTGCCACAGAATTGCGTTGCCTGGCAACAGTCTGGGTCCATGTTTACTTCCTGTCAGCTGATGTCATTCCCATACACTGCAACAAGGAATAAACTGGGACACATTTAGTATGTATAAAACCGTGTAATGGTCTAAATATTGTATATTTGTGACATCACAAATGGACAGAAATCCTAACGGCTTGTTTCAAACGCACAATTTCTGAATACAGGCTGTGTGTATTTTTCCGTATATTGAGCGCTTCGATACTTTCACAGTATATAGAACTTAAACCTGCTTTATAATATAAAAGACATGAAAATCAAACTTTTTACAATATGGGACCTTTAAAGCAGGTGGACAGATAAAACATTCTCAGGTTTATATTAATCTAATTATTATTTTATGGGGTATATGGGCAGTGCTGTCTTCTTCCACACTACCACTAGGAGTCACCCAGCTCTAGCTGAAATTATTTTCTCAGACTTTTGTCTGTGGTGGAGGGCACCACTAGTTATAGTTGCCTAGTATCACTACATATTCTGCATGTTTTCTTCCTCCATCCAATGATCTATCAGGGCAACCTGTTCCCATTCACTGCTCCTACTTACACTTCTGAAAAGTAATACTAATTCGTATATAACCCAGGTAATGGTGAGCCAGGACGTCAGGGCTGTCTCAGTCAGGTGACGTAGTATAAAGAGAGACAAAGTCCTCGTAGGGAGGATGGACGGGTCTAACAAACACAGGACTTTCACCTCTGTTTGTGTCCTTTGTGAAACCAAAAGTCACTTATTTTACTGTACTTTAGTTACATATACTTAACTAATGCCACGTACACAAGTTACAAACATAGGCTACTTATTTTAACCCAAACCATGATCTTAAACCTAACCAAGGAGTTTTGTTGCCTAAACCTAAAGTTTTTGTTTCAATCCTCAACATTAGGTTAAGGCAACAAAACTGCAACTTCTTTAGGTTTAGGCAACAAAACTACAACTTATTTAGGTTTAGGGAATAAAACTACAACTTCTTAAGGTTTAGGCAACAAAACTACAACTTCTTTTGGTTTAGGCAACAAAACTACAACTTCTTTAGATTTATGCAACAAAACTGAAACTTCTTTAGGTTTAGGGAATAAAACTACAACTTCTTTAGGTTTAGGCAACAAAACTACAACTTCTTTAGGTTTAGGGAATAAAACTACAACTTCTTTAGGTTTAGGCAACAAAACTACAACTTCTTTCGGTTTAGGGAATAAAACTACAACTTCTTTATGTTTAGGGAATAAAACTACAACTTCTTTAGGTTTAGGCAACAAAACTACAACTTCTTTAGGTTTATACAACAAAATTACAACTCCTTTAGGTTTAAAACTATAACTCCTTTAGGTTTAAAATTACAACTCCTTTAGGTTTAAAACTATAACTCATTTAGGTTTAAAGCTACAACTCCTTTAGGTTTAGGAAACAAAAAAAACACAATTAAGTTTAGGGGAAAACACTCTGTTTTGGGCTCATATACTACAAACACAAAGTTGGTTTCACCCTGTCAATACTACAGTGTCTGACTTCCTTTTCTGCTCCTGTCATAATTACTACGGTCGCTAGAGGTCACTGTCGTCTTCTTCTTTCGGTGATCTACCATGTGAATAGATGATAAAACCTACTAATGAGTGTAGTAGGTCCCTTCTGACCCACATGTATGGGGCTTACAGGGTCTGATAACGCCTATTTAATAGCCTGACAACAGTGTAATCGGCTGTTCCTGTAATGGTGTTTAGCACTTTTACAGTTACTGTCTCATGTAGTGTCAGGTGCATATTCAAAAGGTCCTTTCTGGTATTTTTTCAAGAGCGCTTTTATGCCAAGTTGTGGATCAGAGAGTAGGGGGGGGAGCCAGAGGAGGAGAGCAGAAGGCGTCCCAGCCCATCTATGTGACAGCAGCTCTGTGGCTGCTTCATGTGCTCGGCTGACTGCCGCTCCCCTCCCCTCCCCTCCCCTTCCCTCCCATCCCCTCCCTCCTCTGTCTAAAGTTGTCCAGGCACACTGTGTGTCAGTCCTCAGCATTAGGCTGGGGGAGTGAGGAGCACATCGGAGCCTGCAGGGTAGCTGAGGGGGACAGATTAGAGCGAGTGAGGCCGAGCCATGGCTCTGCTGCTGGACAGCTCACCCCCGACAGCAGCCTACTACTGCCTGGTCCGCCGCAGGTGCAGGAGGAGGAGGAAGAAACGCTCCGAGCGCAAAGGTACACCTCCGTCCTCTGCCTGCTGCTCTATACTCCGTCTACTCCGTCTGTCTGTGTGTGTTAGAGGACCTACAACAGGGAGTTTGGAGCAGCGCTGCTGTTCAGAGGACTGTGTTGGTGTTGTTCATGGACTGGATTGGTTGATTGTCATCATGGAAGGTCAGATGAAGCTACTTGTTGTCCTGATGACTCCATGTGCTCTACGTAGATGTGCTGGTTAGAACAAGACACAACTCTGAAGGATCTCACATTTAACTTTTTTCTTTTTTCTTTGAGCTCTATAGGCATCATCTTTCTTTATGGAAATAGCACAAAATATAATAGATTTCAAGTGTAAATTCTGCTGGATTCTTGTGGTGAATAACATGTTTTAATCCAAACTTGATGTACTGAAGGTCTTAAGATGTCTTCTGAAACATCAGAACTTAAACACAAAGAGGGCTAAAGAATGCACTTTTAATATTCTGTCAGTTATTTCTTCATACCAGAACAAGATCTTGATCACTATGTTAGTACGTAACTTACTGCAAGGAGTCAAATAACAAAGAGGAATCCAAAAATCTGTCCTCAGAATTGAAAAGAAAATAATACGAGAGCCTGACAGATGCTGGAATTTTGAGACATTATCAGTATTTTAGAGATTAAAATTATGATAACATGAACACATAAGGTTGACATTTTTTAAACGGACCTTCTCAGAAACCCCCCCCCAAAAAACTCGGCTGAGATGTCCATTCACAGTAAATGTGGACTTTCAACAATCTCTGTGAATTTCTCTCCATTTAAATGAAATAAAAGTTCTTTTAATGGACAAGAGCGACGCATGAAACATTAAATATTTGACATATGAAATGTCATTTTTAAAGATAAACAAATGCAATGAAAATGCTGCTATAGCCGTATAAAACCAACAAAAAGTCATTTCATCTGCAGTTTTAGTAGAAGCAGATCAGACCTGCTCAGCTGTGGGTGGGACACGTTCTATCAGCATCACCCTGAATTTACCTCATTACTGACATTCATTGTATAAAAGATATATTATACTGATATTGTTTTCATACTGTTTATAATCAGAAGAGTTTGTGTTCAGTAATAATAACAATACCACCTTTATCATTAATATTCAACCAACAGCAGCACTAAACGATGAACTGGAGGCACCAGGAGCTGCTCAGCTCTCCCTGTGAGCTGCTCCTTGGTTTAACAGGAGTTTGAGTGCACTGTAATGGGGGCATACTAACAGTATAAGACAGGGGTCAGCAACCTGTGTCTCTGTAGCTCCTCTCCAGCGGCTCCCTGTGGATTTTTAAAAATGGAAATGAATAACTGTTTTTGTTTACATTTTCATTTTTATTTATCATTGTTGTAGGTCTATGACGGTATGACGGAGTATTAGGGCCACATTGAGGGAAAAAAATAAATTGAAGATCTGAGATAGTTATGACTTTATTCTCGTAATATTAAGACTTTTTTCTCGTAAAGTTACGACTTTATTCTCGTAATATTACAAACTTTTTACTCCTAAAGTTACGACTTTATTCTCGTAATATTACGACTATTTTTCTCGTAAAGTTACGACTTTATTCTCGTAATATTACAAACTTTTTACTCCTAAAGTTACGACTTTATTCTCGTAATATTACGACTATTTTTCTCGTAAAGTTACGACTTTATTCTCGTAATATTACAAACTTTTTACTCCTAAAGTTACGACTTTATTCTCGTAATATTACGACTATTTTTCTCGTAAAGTTAGGACTTTATTCTCATAATATTACAACTTTTTTCTCGTAATATTACGACTTCATTCTCGTAATATTACGACTTTATTCTGTAAATCTCAGATGTTTTTCCCCTCAATGTGGCCCTAATACTCTGTAGTACATTGTCTCTTTGGCCCTCACTGCATTAGACTTATATTCTATATACTTAGACTATAAACTGTGTTACCTTCATCACAATGCTCAAATGTTTTGCGGCTCCAGACAGATTTTTTTTTTTGCCTAAAATGGCTCTTTTGATAGTAAAGGTTGCTGACCCCTGGTATAAGACCTCACAATTAGGCCTACACATGGACACGACTACGTTATCGACCTATTGTACAATAATAATAATTATTGTACAATAACGATTACTTCCAAAGTGAACTCCAGAAATCGATTCACAATTCTAAACCTCTCTTCTGTAGCTGAGAATGTGATTAGTATTGGTTCTGGATGTGTCCCCCCCCCCGCCACCCAAACAAAATCACGTTCCCATTAAACTAAACTACAGAACCAACATACGTTTGGAGGAAAACGAGGATTAAAGTCGCAGTTTGAGACAGTTTTAAACACGTGATTAATGTTGTAGATGGAAACAAAACACTTGGATATGTTCAGATAACCAAACTACTGTGTATTTTGTGTACTTGTGTACTTCACGGTTTAAGCAATTAATCGATAAGTCGATAAACAGACGATTAATTGGCAACTATTGTGATCGTTTCAATCATATGTAATACAAAAACATTTCATGGTTTCAGCTTCACAGATGAGGATGAGCTGATTCCTTTTAGTTATTTTAATAATTCAGATGTATGTTTTAATAATGTTGAGGTTTGAACTGGACAAAACAGACATTATCAGCAGATTAATGAAAATAATCATGAGTTTAATAGTTGAAAAGGAGCTCAACCAACTACAACAGTTAAATCCTGCTTTTACATGAATGCATGAGTAATAATAATCTACTGATAGAACATAGAATAACAGTCACATGGGACACTTTTACTTTTAATACTTCATACTTTTACTGCAGGATTTTGACTGTGTTTAACAGAGTGTCTTTACACTGTGGCATTAGTACCTTTATTTCAGTAAAGCATCTGAATACTTCCTCCACCACGTGTATATATAATTACGACGGAGTATTAGGGCCTCATTGAGGAAAAAAAAAGATCGGAGATTCCGAGAATAAAGTCGTAATATTACAAGAATAAAGTCAGAAATGTAGAGAAAAAAGTGGTAGTATTATGAGAATAAAGTGATAATATTATAAAGTAGTAATTGTACGTGTTATTTTAGAGGGGAAATAGTGTGAAAATGAGGAACGTGGAGCAGCTTGTGAAGTTCTACTTTAGTTTAGGTTTCACTAATAACCAAATCCTTCATCTTTTGGCTCATCAGCAGCACATTATCATCAGTATCAGGACCTGGAAAAGATTGTGAAAGAAACTGAGTTTATTCTGAAGAAAGAACCACACAGACCTGATGGAGGAACTGACTCTTTAGAGGAGGAGGAGATGACCTTTACTATCCTAAAGTTATGACTTTATTCTCCTAATATTACGACTTTATTTATCCTAAAGTTATGACTTTATTCTCCTAATATTACGACTTTATTTATCCTAAAGTTATGACTTTATTCTCCTAATATTACAGTTTTTTTCCCCTAAGGTTATGAATTAATACTCGTAATATTACGACTTTTAATCTCGTAAAGTTATGATTTAATTCTCGTAATATTACGAATTTTATCTTGTAAAGTCAGAACTTTATTCTCGTAATATTACGACTTTTTTTCTAGTAAAGTTATGACTTAATTCTCGTAATATTACGACTTTTTTTCTCGTAAAGTTATGACTTAATTCTCGTAATATTACAACTTTTTTTCTCCTAAAGATATGACTTTATTCTCGTAATAGTACGACTTTGTTTCTTGTAAAGTTATGACTTTATTCTCAAAATGTCTGTTTTTTTTCCCCTCAATGTGACCCTGATACTCTGTCGTATATAATAATATAAATAATATATAGAGTCATTAAGACTGTTTGTTCTTTCTGGATGAATTACCTCTCTCATGACAGATGTTGAGTTGTGTTTGACTTCAGCTCAGAGGTGTGTCCCTGCATCTCCTCACACTGTTGGTATCGTCTAACTGTGCCAGACGTGTCAATGAATCCTTAATAAGAAAACACTCTGCAGAAGCGTTTACTTCCTCTCTCAGTAAATGTCAGACATGTATATATTTAGTGTTTGTTGTAGCTTGCTTCTGAGGCAAAGAGCAGAACTACAGATCCGCTCAACTCCGTCTCATCGTGCTTCATTTGCTCCGTGCACGATCGCAAACCTCTGCTAATATTTTCACTAGCTGCTGAAATCAAGTGCACTTAATCCTCACATTAATTCACATCCCAGCTATCGCCACAAAAAGCCACAGCAGCAGTGATTTTTCATCTTTTTATCCCACTCGGGAGAATTGAATTTGAACTGTTATTCATGGAGAGTGTGGTAAACAGTACTAATGTGTAAAAAGACGGGAGCCATTGTACATATTTTGCATGCGGGGCGGGTGTGAGAAGCCCATCATTTTCGTGTCCCTGCTAAGCGGGGTGTTGTGAGATGAACTGAAGTGTGAGTTTAATCTACTGGGAGCAAAAGTGAATTCCAGACGAGGTATAAGCCGATGTGCTCTGTGAGGCGTGTACGGCACGCCGCCGCTAAGGGATGTGTCTGTCGGCCCAAAACCGCAGCCGCAGATCTGTGTCTGGCAAACAGCCGGCGCTCTGTGATGTGGAGGAGTTGATAGAGCACCCCAGCTCCCCTCCTCCCTGCAGCCAGGTCGGCCTGAAGCTCTGCTGATAACCCGACTCTCCTCAGGGCTCAAGGCTGTGAGTCCGTCACACAGGTAGAGAACCGCAGCATGAAGGGCACACTCATCTAGCACTTCTACGTTGACTATGTTGACTTTTAATCTAAGCCAGATTCAATGCAAGATTTGTAATAGGGATGCACCGGTACCAGTCCGGGTGGGAAGTGCTGTAAAGCTGCGGCCGCGAGCCACCTTCGCCCCGAGCCTTTCCAAGCCGACCTAGAGCCGGTGGCGGCGCACCGCCTCGTATGCGGGACTCCATCAGCCTGCCGTGTGTCACTCACACCCTCCAGCTGGCTGTTAACGAGGGTCTTTAGGCACAGAGAAGTACTCGTATCGGTACTCGGTATCAGCGAGTACCCAAATGTAAGTTCTTGTACTCGGTCTGAAAAAAAGTGGTATGGGTGCATCCCTGCTGTTACTACTCCTGTACAGCGCTGCAAGAAGGAATCAGATCATTAAAGGTTTAAAGGTTAACTTCACTATTTTTCAGCCTGGACCCTGTTGCCACATGTTTTTGTGTCTAAATGACTACTACGTCTCATCCACGTTGTAGAAATCATCTAAATATTCAGCCGTGATATTGAAAATCTTTTAGATAACACTAAGCTACGCTTTCTGTCCTCCAACACAACAAACTCCGACACCGCCACTCCTCTCTCCACCTCTCACTCACATTTCCACTGTTTCCACCATCTTCAGTAACAAGTCACATGACACAATAATCTGTCTATATTCTGTTCAAATGCTGCTGTAGATGCTTTAGTTTTGTGGCTTATCTTTGGTCCATAAATCAGCATCCATGTGAACATGTGTCCTTTAAGGAGCGTAGACGCGATAGGAAAGTGATTATTATTCCTGGAAACACACTACTTCATTAATGTGCTATACCTGTGAAAGCTGGAGCCAGCTGAGAGCACGGACAGTAACTGTGAGGCGTGCATAGACATCCGCTTCTTGTTAGGCATCAGTAGACAGCACCAACCTTCCACCCTTCCACCTCCTCCACCTGCCTGTCCATCAGCTCCTGCTCTCGCTAATCCTGATGCCATGGGGTGTGAAATTCAACATCAGCCCTGAGCCGTCTCTCTCTGGGAGATAGCAGAGGACCCGGCCCGGCTTTGACTGGGGTGAAGAGAACAGTGATAGCCATCTGTTGTGCACGGCGAGGCCAGTGATGCAGAGACAATGGGGTGGAGGAGGGTCAGCGACCGCAAGGGGAAACCTGGAATCTCTCACGCCGACCTCCTGACACCTTCTGGAAAATGAAAAAGTCATTTGAGCTCGAACAAAGTTGAAGCCTGTCGCCTCAGATCACCTGGTCAGAGGTTGAACTGGTGGCTACAAGGTCAGGAACTCGAGAGCGGTCACATAAGATCTCTTTAAATTGTTTCTGAATATGAACAGCTGCATTTCACACGACTTTCAGATCAGTTTTTTAAACCTCTCTGAAACTTCCAAAGCTCTCGTCTCTTCCCCTCAGCTCTCTACATATCTGCTCTACAATATTGTTATTTACGGAGTATCCCTTAAAAGGGATGCAACAAATCCATTGTTGCCTCTCAAGTAGCTTATCAGACTGTTAACAATAACAGGTGAACAGAAGAGGAAGTTTTGGCCCAGATATCTGCTGGCTCAAGCCTCCAGGAAGAGCGCCGGTCGTTGATCCCAACTTTCATAGTGGCCAAACGGCGGTACTGCAACTTCCGTGTCCGTCACGTGATGCCATTGGACCCCAAAAGACTTTTCCCCATAGACTTACATTGGGAAAGAGACGTCTGTAACTCAGCGGACAATTTATTTTGCGGTGAATCAACTTCCCAGTATGAACACTCTAATAGTCCTTATTTAAAAAATTAAGTTTTAAAGTTGTAAAACGCACTAATAGCTGAATCCAGAGTTATTTCCCTTCCTTCGTTCATTTAAATGAGACCCAGACCGAGGCTGGAGCGCAAGCCGTGGCGCATGTTCCATGTGCCCAAGATCCGGGTACTTTTCCAGACGGAAATTGAGCCATTTAGGCTTCATGCGCCACTGAGGCACTTTCATAGGACTGAACGGGGCCCCGCCTCCAACGCTGGATCCAGTTCTCTTCATACATCCATCTGCTGGCTACACCAGAACACCAGAGATGTTAGCCGTTGCCCCCAGAGGCTGAACCACTGTCAGACCGACAGCTGATGGGTTCCCAGGTTGTGTTGAGCCAAGCTACTGTAGGTCACAGAAAGTAAAAGCTCATTGCTCCTAAAACCAAAAGGATATCTTATTTCTGGTTTCAGCACATGTTAAATACTTCTTCTTGTTTCATTTATGTAATTGTAGCCCCTCGTCTAGCAGAGAAAACAACCTTAGGGCCCATAAACTCCTCAATTGAGCAGGAACAAGAAAATGAAGGCTAAAAACCATTTATTTTCCATTTACCAAGCCAGAATAGTAAAGTTACCCCTGTAAGGAGATGTAGTCCTATGGGAAGACATTCCTGCTCTACTGGTTCCTCAGCATGCATGGCTCCGTGTCCCAGTTGGCCACCACGAGCAGAGCCTCCACAAGCATGTAGTCTGCAGCAATGTTCAGGCCCAGGAGGCCCAGGAGGCCCGGCTACCTGTGATAGCGTTAAATGAAAATGAGAGAGTGTGCCAGGGGAAAAGTGGGAGGGTGGGAGGGGAGGGGGAGAAGAGAGTCCTGAGGCTGACAGGGAAATATCTCACTGCAACATGTCAGCATTCACAGCTGCAGTCTCAATTACAGAAAGCTTATAAATACCAGCGTTTTAGTAGTATAGGTCTAGATTAAGGGAGGATTTTACCATTTTACCTAGGGATGCACCGATACCAGTATCGGGTATCGGGTCTGATACTGTACTCGTACTCGCAAAAACGGCTCCGATACAACGGCACCGATACCACTTTACTGCAGCGTGACGCTCCACCTCCCCGACAGTGCGGGGCGAGACAGGCCGGTGGTGCACCCGACCCCGCGGGGCCGGGATCCCGCTTCAGGCGGCGCGCTCCGGCCCTCACTTTCATTGCGCCACAGGGTTTTGCTTGCACCCTCTGACTCTGCGTGCGTTAGATTCCTTTGTCTGTTTTTCAAGACGGGTCGGGTGGGTTGCAGACATTGCTGCAGACCCCTGGCGCGTGCCCCTGGGCACGACGCGGTTGGGGCGTACTAAGGACAGTCCGCTCCAGTGACACTGTGGCCACGGCCCTGGGAAGCACCTTCGCCCCGAGCCTTTCCGAGCCGACCTAGAGCCGGTCGCAGCGCACCGCCTCGTATGCGGGACTCCCCAGCCTGCCGTGTGTCGGTCACTCTCCAGCAGGTTGTTAACGAGGGTCTTTTGGCACAGAGAAGTAATCGTATCGGTACTCGGTATCGGCGAGTACCCAAATGTAAGTACTTGTACTTGTACTCGGTCTGAAAAAAGTGGTATCAGTGCATCCCTAATTTTATCCATCCATGAGGGATGTGCTCAACGTTTTTGTTTTGCAGTTATGCATATTTGGTCCCTTCCTTTGTATCCAGAAAGGAGCATTGCGTTGGTCTTGTTGAATTAAAGTATATTTGCACCCTGTGACTCTGTCAAGATTAGGTCAGCTTGGCCGAGTGGGAAAGAACATGGAAAACAGAAATGGTGAAAAGCTGTCTTAAAAAGAGCAGAGAGGCCCAATCGCTGTGTTTAGAAATGCTTAAGTAATTGGGTTTCTGTCAGCTATGTGATGCATTAAATGTCATGTTTCTGTAATCATGGTGAGGAACTGAGAGGAAACCCAACTATGCCTTCTGGAGAATAATGATTCCTATGGATAGATACATGCGAGGGAGTTTCTAATTGGCTTTTTACATTTTTACAAGACTTCAGACGGGGAAGCGACAGTCGAGAGATTATTACATGTAAAATAATTTCATTCTGTTTTACACTAAATAGAAGTAGGTCCATTTTGCACAGCTAAACATTGAATTGACTCTCAGAGAAATATTTATAGTGCTAACTTCCAGGTAGCATCCACCTCAGATGACCTTGAGCTGTATTTCATAAATGAGTCCTGTGGTTGTTGGCCCCGAGGCTTCATTCACAATACGCTACCCAAGCATTCTCTCTCCCCGTGGGAACAGATAATCCACTTAATTGCTTTACCTTCAGGACGGCTGGCTCTTCTCCTTGGCCCCCAGTGGAGAGGGCACTACAGCGGTTTGCTGTCAGCAGCACAAATATCTCTGGGATGGGGGGGGGTGGTGGTCTGCATGGAAGCCCTGTTGGTTAAGTGAGTCGCATTAGCGTGTTGAATTGATACAGCGTTCACCCTGCCCCCTCCAGCTACTGCCAGGGCCACGCAGCAAATTAAAGCCGTCATAAAGATTTCACAGAGCCGCTGTGAAAATGTTAGAGAGGTGGCTGAAGCCTGCGAGTGTCCTCGGGAAGCAGGGAGGAGTTCCTTCATGCTGTAGTCAACACAGCTGAATGAGACGACACTGAATACCAACGGTTCTCTACAGAGACACATGAAGGGAACATCTTCTTCTATTAGGAACCCTTTTTGGAAGAAAGAGTTCTTAAAGGATTGTTGAAAGCATGGAAAAGATCCTCCCAGTCACACCCCCAAAAACCTGTGACTGAGAGTTCTGATTGTTGTGGGTTGTGCTGCACCACATCAGCCTTGGCCCTTTAGGGTTCTCACAAGGAACCCTGTGTGGGTTCTAGATGAAACCCTTGGAATATAAAGGATTCTTGGTAGAACCTCCTAGGTGGGTTCTAGATGAAACCCTTGGAATATAAAGGATTCTTGGTAGAACCCCCTGGGTGGGTTTTAGATGAAACCCTTGGAATATAAAGGATTCTTGGTAGAACCCCCGGGTGGGTTCTAGATGAAACTCTTGGGATATAAAAGGATTCTTGGTAGAACCCCCCGGGTGGGTTCTAGATGAAACCCTTGGAATATAAAAGAATTATTGGTAGAACCCCCTGGGTGGGTTCTAGATGAAACCCTTGGAATATAAAAGGATTCTTGGTAGAACCCCCTGGGTGGGTTTTAGATGAAACCCTTGGAATATAAAACGGTTCTTGGTAGAACCTCCTAGGTGGGTTCTAGATGAAACCCTTGGAATATAAAAGGATTCTTGGTAGAGCCCCCTGGGTGGGTTCTAGAGGAAACCCTTGGAATATAAAAGGGTTCTTGGTAGAACCTCCTAGGTGGGTTCTAGATGAAACCCTTGGAATATAAAATGATTCTTGGTAGAACCCCCTGGGTGGGTTCTTGATGAAACCCTTGGAATATAAAGGATTCTTGGTAGAACCCCCTGGGTGGGTTCTAGATGAAACCCTTGGGATGTAAAAGGATTCTTGGTAGAACCCCCTGGGTGGGTTCTAGATGAAACTCTTGGAATATAAAACGGTTATTGTTAGAACCCCCTGGGTGGGTTCTAGATGAAACCCTTGGAATATAAAACGGTTCTTGGTAGAACCTCCAAGGTGAGTTCTAGATGAAACCTTTGGAATATAAAAGGGTTCTTGGTAGAACCCTCTGGGTGGCTTCTAGATGAAACCCTTGGAATATAAAAGGATTCTTGGTAGCCCCCCCCTGGGTGGGTTCTAGATGAAACCCATGGAATATAAAAGGATTCTAGAACCCCCTAGGTTGGTTCTAGTTAGCACCTTTCTGTGGGGTGTAATTGATTGAATACAGTGGGTTAGCAGTTACATTAGGCAGATTCTGTTATGACTTTCTTGTAATCTGCTGTAAATGTCACATCTCCATCCGGCTCCAGAAGCCTGTGAAAAGTTGAGTTCATTTAAAGCAGAGAGGTGCAGGTTAATAAGCTTTTCTATTTGTACCTTCCAAGCTGAACAGTTCAGGCAGTGATCTCCATGAATGGAGCAAACTTTACTGAAATGTCTTCATTTTGTGATTGTGTTTTTAACTAAATTAGTTTAGAAGGACAAACATCATTTTCTCCACCTGATGTGACTGTGAGAAACTTCCCTCCAATGTGTCCATGTTTCTGCTCTCATCCCCCATCTCATCACCTCTTCTTGGCCTATCAATATGTCACACCCTGGCCCGTCAGGGTCCAATTTCTGCACGTCTCAAAATGTCATTTCATGGGCAGAAAATGGAGTTTGTGTGTGAGAAAAGCATTGTGCTGCCGGCGATGTTGAAGAAAGTTTTTTTTTGTGTGTGTCTGCATCACATGTTTGAGGCCACCGTTTCCCCTCTCTGCTGTCTGCTTCTGCTCAGGATCGATCCATCTGCATTAGGCCACTAAAAGAGTTCTCTGACAGCTGTTTGCAGTTGTTTTCCCCTCCGGGGCTATGATTGTAACTTGCCTCAAGCACCAGAAAAAGGCTCCAAAATCCATTTATCACTGTCGGCTCAGCCACTAGTTACCACTAATGGCTGGTGTCCAAATTCTGTGTTCTTGTTGATGCGGTTTCCTGACGTATAAGCTGAGGCCCTGCTGTTTATGACATGTCTACCAATGTATTTAAATGTCTTCCCCCACAAGGTAGAGCCACTACCCACTTAATGAGACCAATTGATTTTGCATGCCTAATAACAATGAAGCATTTCAAAGCCTCAGATTGATTTGCTTTCCAGGCAGCAGTTAGTTTAAATTCATTTCACCTGTAATATAATATATATCATCTGTATTATTCATCTAGTTGTGGCTGATTTGCAAATTCAGCCGTTCAAAAACAATCTGACATTTAAAGTCTCAAGTCTTGGCTCTTATTTTTGGTCCTCAGTCCATCTCTAATAACAACATTGTACTCACTAAGTTAATTATGGCTTCAGCTTCGTAACTCTTGTGTGTTCACATCTAGGAAGTCACGCGTAACTTCGATTACACCACACAACAGCTCAAGAACCTCGAGCAGTTAAACACTCAGATTGGAAACAAACCTCCACGTTAGTTAAACGTCTTTGGAGGAGAAAATGAAAGTGAACAGTAAGATTATATCCATCACAGTTTACAGACTGACTTCCTGACTTTTCTTGTGCAATGAATTAGAAAGACTTTCAGTTTGACCTCCAGATAAAGTGGTTCAATCATTTGGATAAACTGTTGGTCTGTTTACAGCCTGTCTGGTCGTGTAACTGCTCTTGTTTTCTGCTCGGTTGGACCTGTGTTTTGTGCATGTTACCAGATATATGCTAGTATACTGCTTTGGTAAGTTCCGTCATATCAAAACTGATAGAAATTATGAAAATTAGACTCAAGTTCCTGAACTGTCTGTTAAAAGTCATATTCTTAATGCAAAAAATGACCACATTCACATCATTATATGGCAACACTTTATTTAATAGGTCTGAAGTGTGCTGGAAAGGACTACAGGACGTCAGCTGGTACTAGTTATAGGGAAAATACATAGACTGTATATAAGAAGAGTTCGAAGTCACGGTGACGTCACCCATTGGTTTGTGGACTGCAGTTTTGACGCCTTGAGTTCAGCATTTTGGCTGTCGCCATCTTGATTTTTGGCCATCTCCAGCTTGGTTTTTGGCCATCTCCTTCTTGGTTTTTGGCCGTCTCCTTCTTGGTTTTTGGCTGTCTCCATCTTGGTTTTTGGCCGTCTCCATTTTGGCTTTTGGCCGCCGCCTTCTTGGTTTTTGGCCGTCTCCATCTTGGTTTTTGGCCATCACCATCTTGGTTTTTGGTCGTCTCCATCTTGGTTTTTTGCCATCGCCTTCTTGGTTTTTGGCCGTCGCCTTCTTGGTTTTTGGCCGTCGCTGTCTTGGTTTTTGGCCGTCTCCTTCGTTTTTTGCCGTCCCCTTCTTGGTTTTTGGCCGTCGCCTTCTACAACACATCTTCTTGACCAATCATGATTGACAGCACAGCCAGCGAGCCCTGAAAGAACCCAGCACTTAGTTTTAATACCACCTCCTGAGCAAAGCCCAACTTTAGATCAAGGTACAGTGGAGACAAAAGCCCACAGATTCATAGCATAATACATACATAACATAATGTCACGTCTCTGCAGAGGGAAAGAGCTAAACATGTCTGCCTTGTGACTTGCTTGGTTTTTACTTGAAGTAACATGAAAGAGTTAATAATGCAGTTTATTCTATATGATGGTTGATTTCCTCCTGTGCCTGCTGCTAAGCCTCTGCCGTCTCCTCTCAGTGTTTCAGGCTGTTGTGGTTAGTGTGCTGTGATGCATGATCTGAGGCAGCAGTGTGTCGAGCGTGGCAGTAGGCAGCCTAAATAGATTTTTATTTATTTTGCCTTGCTTGTCTGATAAACTTATTCTCCATACGACATGGATGGTAGGCCACGGATTCCTTTAATATACATGCCACTTTCCATTCCTGCCGGCTGTTTATCCTCCACAATCTCATTGTCTTTCCAATTTGTTGATGGCTCCTTGTATTACTGCTCAACAAATAATGTGCCATATGCATGTACACCGCCGCTCAACAGTTAGTAATGTGCTGCCACAAAGCTGGATTGAGTCCAGTCAGATGTGTGAGAGGACGACTCTATATGTCTGAATTGTCTTTTAGAAAACCCTCTCTACGTATAGATGTTATTTAGTTTAGTAGATGGAGAACAAAACGCTGTTCAATGGTAATAAAACCATTGTTGTCTGAATGATTCTGTTTTTATCTCTGTTAGAATAGTTCTTATTAAAGGAAAGAATAAAATATAACAGGTTATTCTGAACTTTAGAACAGCAGTGAATGTATGAAACAGTGCATGTTAAACACTGTCTGGATCAGATAAATCAGATTCTGTAGCAAACGGCAACAAGTCACCATATATGTGATTCAGACAGTCATTTATGAGGTAAACAAGGTTTCTGAATGAGCATAATACAATATTCAAACCCTCAAAAGTTTCTGTTCGTGTGACAAGCCTGGCTGATAACTCCATTTGTTGACATTTTACTTCCTGAGTTCATTTTCTTCTTCCATTATCTCGAGACAGGCAACCCTAAGCCCTGTTCTCCTTCCACCTGTCTCACACAATAGAGCCACAGAAGCCTGATAACATTGTCATTTCTAATGTTTGGAGCCACACAGCTGAGTGGCAGCGGGGCAGGAGGCCATATCTGCCAACAGAGGAGCGATTATACACACCAAGTATGAAGCCTTTTCCTGTCAATCCCATTGGCTCGGAGTCTCGCTCTGTTCTCCTTCCAGAGGAAAGCTGATTAGCCATTTCATTGGGTCTAATTGAGGTCCTCTCACTTGTAGCTGAATATAGCAAACATTGTTAACCAACAATGTCTATAAATGGGTTTCCTACAGAGACAAACATGAAATAGGCTCAACTCTGACGACATGTTGCAGACATAAATGGTGCAAACATTTGAAAAGGTTTCTTCGCCATGAAAAGTTGTTTATGGATCGAGTTTAATCAACTCCAACAATGTGGTTCTAGCTGAATGGCTAAAACTATATAACTATATAAGACTGACTCATACCGTCTCCTTCTTGGTTTTTGACCTTCTCCATCTTGTTTTTGGCCGTCTCCTTCTTTGTTTTTGGATGTCACCATCTTGGTTTTTGGCCGTCACCTTCTTGGTTTTTGGCCATCTCCAAGGCTTCCAGCCTACCTGTTAAAGGGGCACTCCACCCATTAAGTCAGTTTACAGTCATGGTCACTACAGTCTGGGAACCCGTCTGCTATCGGTCTGATGACGGTTCAGCCTCTTGAGAGACGTGACGCTGGAGTTGGAGTAAAGTAACGACCAGGTTGTTTCATAAGTAGCTAGTTTAAAAGCTAATAAAAAGCTAAAACATGCCTGTTCACAACAGGTTGAATACTCATACAAACAACTTCACACTCAACACTGAGCTTCCTTTTATCCTGAGCAATACACCGGCCATGACATAGTTGCGTCACACACCTAAGTCATGTCTACTTGCAGTCAGAAACATCGGTGAAATGCTTTGGATCGGTAATTTCCAAATACGTGTATTAGTCGCTTGCTTTGACATAACCACCGCCGTTATAGAGCATGGATCTAATGAGTGGAGGTACTTTGCTGGCACATACATGAAGATTTTGTGAACTGCTTGTGTGTTATTTGATCTATTTATCTGTTTGTTGCTGTGTGTATATTAGGGGTGGGAATAAAAATCGATTCACCTATGTATTGCGGTTTTTGTAACGATTTTTGAAATCGATATTTTAATCCCAGAATCGATATATTTGTTTAATTTGAGTCTATGCGGAGTTGGAAGGAAGTTACCGCTTTTATTGTTGTAGTCTGAGTAACGTGACGTCATATTAACAAACCGCAGTGAGCTGAGTCGAGAAAGTATAAAACGTTGGAGGGTCAGCGTGAATACGACCTCTACCCTCCCATGTTAAATCCAGTGTGGTAAACGCTACACATCCAGTAAAGGATGGAAACACTTTGGGTTTCACACATTGACAGGAAAAGCAGAGCTAGACATCACGGCTAAAGTTGCACGCTAACTTCTAAAAAAGGCCAAAATATGTCTGAAAATAAGTCCGAACAAAGGCTGAAAAAAGTCAGAAAAAAGCTGAAATATGGCCCAAAAAATGTCCAAAAAAGTCGAAAATATGTCCGAAAAAAGGCTGATATATGTCTGAATAAAAGTCTGAAAATGTTTTGAAATATTTCCCCAAAAATAAGGCTGAAATATGTGCGAAAAAAAAGTCAGAAAAAGTTAGCAGGAAACGTTATGGTATCGCGGTAACGTGCGGTCGAGCCGGCTGTCACTCTCATCTCGAGCTGACGGGAGAGCTAGAGACCACCTTGGAGAAGTTAGAGGAAGTAGACACGTGGGACTACGTCTGCTTTTCAAAATAAGGTGTTAACAAAGGGAACTGTATATGCAAAATACATCTATGGAAATAAGATTGATGGATTCTATTCACCAGAAGTATAAAATATTACATGTCCCTTATAAATTAAAAAGAAAATACCACTAATCTGTTAGGGAAATGTCTTTATTCTTTGATTTTTGGGTTGCTGTATAATAAATAATGCCTGACAATGATCCTGATATATTTGACTTCAGGACATGAAGTCTGATTACATACATGCTGACAATCAAATATTTTTACTCAGTTTGACTTTTCAAAGTAAAAGTTCCTAGAAGTGTATGGTTCAACTTCTTCCAAAGGTCTAGTGGTAAAAAAGTTAACAAAAATCACAATGAATTTTAATATCGAATCATAATACATATCGATTCGGCACCCAAGTATGGTGATGGTATCTAATCGGAGGAGGAGGATGTAGTTTGTGCTGCTGTTGAACTCTTTTCCATTATACAGAAGGGGTGTTTGTTATTCAGCCTACCCTTATTGATATAAATATTAGAAATACCTGTCTGTATAATACCACAGTATATCCTTCACGTATTACAGGACTGTTGTGGACTGCATTAGTTATAGGTGATAAACTGAGTATATAAAAATGTCCACATGTAAACATATCAATATGCTTTGGGACATTAAATGAACAGAGTTGTTTTGCTGAGGTCACCATGGTGCTGTGCTTATTGTCTCACAGTGAGGTCAGAGTGTCCGTGGTGCTGAAATAATAGAGTTGCATATCTGGCAGAGCTGTTTACATTCCCCATTTTATACCTGCTTAGTGAGGCCGTTATTGTTGAGTTATTAGGGCATGCTCAAAACGTTGTTAAACTTGGCACACTTATCAGACGCGGTGAAAAATTTGATATTTTAAGGGTCTCGGGTTTGGGTGTTGCAAAATGGCTCACTAGCGCCCCCTAGAAAGTTGGACAAATTGAGCCCCTCATTCCGGTTTCACCTACACGTATGAAATTTGGCAGAGAGATGTAACATGTGAGGATGCACAAAAAAGCCTCTTGGAGGTATGCCCAAAACTCAACAGGATGTCAGCCATTTTGAATTTACTATGCGATTTTCACCCATTTTTAGCATTTTATAGGCCGTGTACTTTAACAAACTCCTCCCACAGATTTAATCAGATCGACTTGAAATTTGGTCAGGACCATCTTAAGACATTGAGGATGAGAAGTTATTCAAATGGTGAGATTTCACTGAACGACCTGACCGTGGCATGGCGGCCATTTTGAGCCATTTGCCATGAAACAGGAAGTTGTTGTAACTCAACTGTACATAGTCCGATCTGCCCCAGATTTCCCAGGCATGATGGTGGTCCAGTCCTGAGCACATGTACATGCAAAAATACACTCATAGCCCCGCCCCAAGACGTTAGCACGCCCCCTTTCATAACTCATGAACCGTTTGTCGTAGACTCTTGTGACAGGCGTCATTGCACTGGTCGCATCGATCAGCGTCCCGCCTGTACCCTCGACGTGCCAGAAGGTGTGAGGGCCCGTTCATCGCTGCTCGCAGCTTTCATTTATTTATTGGTGCTCCAGCCAAACTCAGTTAGAGGATAATGTTAAAACACATCTTGTTTGGTACGCTGCCATTGTTTGGCAGAAATCTATCTATCTTAAATACCCGTCTAAAGGTGGCAAAACTGGACATGTTCCCCAAATCACTGTAGTCGAGCCAATTATTTGTGTCACAAATCTCTTCATATGCTCAGTGACTAGGAGTAAAGATATAAATGTTTTCATGTAGAATCATGAATTCATGTTAGAAAGATGTGTAAAATGAATTGTTTCTTTGGCATGTGCTGCTGTTCTTTACTGTATGTACCATTTAGTAAAGTAGCCTGAGGCCTGTATTATGAAGCAGGATTTGGCGTTAGCGAGGTAACTTCAGGGTTAACCCTTCAGGGTTTTCCGTCCTACGAAGGTGGTTCACTTCTTACCAGGGTAGATTGCCATGGTAACTGATGCTGAACAGCTGACCTGCTCCGGAGCAGGTTATGTTCCAGATAAGAGATCAACTCGTATAAAAGCACCGCCTACTGACCAATCAGAGCTCGAAGAGCAGATCGTATGATAATATCACACACATATGAAGAAGTTTAAGTCATAATCCAGACTAAAAACAACACAGTTTAAACTGACAGATGCAGGAAGGACAGCTGGCTGTATGCTGTGGGTGTTTACCGCTTTGAATTATGTTTTTATATTAAATTTTTTTTACTTTGTCTTGAGTCCGCTTCACACCGCCGGAGACGGGGAGGCAGCTGAGAGAAGAAATAGTCATACACGCCGTATTTATGTTAATGGGGATAATGAGGTGTAACCCATTCTTTCATTACACTTTTTAGAGCTATTTATATCCAAACAATTATATCTGACTTTTGAGTATTCCGTTAAATTAATAAGACTGTTAATTGGCCCTGGGTATGATGAATTCGCTTCGTAGTACGGGCCTCTGGTCAGTTTTCTTTTGAAATTTCCGAATGATGAAGTGAGAACATCAGTCAGGCTGCAGTCCGTCCCCGTCCACTCAACATGAAAAGCCAGGGTTGGTCTAAAAACGTGCTCTCAGAGCGTCACAGCCGGCCAGAGGAGTGAAACCACATCGCTTTAAATCCATAATTCTGCGTCATTTCGGCCGGCCTCAGTTTGTTTATTTATGTCCGGGTATGGCACGCTGAGTGACAGTTTCCTAATTAGACTGGAGGAAATAATGGCAGCTCAGTGTCTCTTATCAGCCCGAGAGACGAGTACCTCTGTCTGACAGGAGTAGCTTAGGGCAGGCTGGAGGAGGAGAAGGCTGGATGAAGGGCGGAATAAGCTGGGTGATGAGTTGTGACATATGAGTGAGAGAGGTGTTGAGGGCGGAGGGGATGGATTGGTTCCAACAGGAAAACGTCAATGATACGGTAACGGTTTGTAAAGACATCTGTACTGACTATGATGACATGACTGCTCTGCTGTGTGTCATTTACACTGATCTCATGAAGCCAAATATCAACCAGGAAGTGTCTCTTCATGCGATCTCCTTTTCATTTTTCCTATCAGTACTAGCACTGTATAGGAGAAAAATATCATAAAAAAAAATTGAATAGAGGAACGAGGGTCGAGGTGCATTGTGGGTAATAGGCGCCTTGTTTTTGCAAGGAAGAAGAATAAAAAAGATGGTCTCTCTTTATGAAACTGTCCGCGATGAGTCTGAGGAGAGCGATGCTCCATCAGTAAATACGCCACCTGATGAAATTAGATACTAACACGGTGCACATGTGGTGCACATCTGGTGGAGGCTAATAGATCTCACTAAACCTCTGTTAAACTGGGATGAGGTTCACGATATGACAGAAGCCAGTGTGTCCATGATGGTATGACACTGCAGAGCTCATCCTGACGGGCTCGTCCTGACGGGCTCGTCCAGACGGGCTCGTCCAGACGGGCTCGTCCTGCGTGGACACACTCTGATCTGATACCGGTCAAAATTTGACCACCAGCTCGACCGTGACGACTGCTTCCTGTTTTTACCTCTCAGTTCCTCAAATATGTCAAATCAAATCCAGCCGAGATGCTGAAAGGAGCTTTCCTTTTTTGAAATGTTCAGTATGTTTTAAGTAATGAATAAAAAGCTGTTAGAATATGAAGGTTAGTCGGATGTGTCCGTCTCTAAAGGCTGCTCAGAATGGTTTCACCTGCTGCCAGTTAGTGTTGGCAGGGAGCACATTTCTTTCTGTGCGTTTGTCTGTCTGCTGTTGTGTAATCATGGAAACGATGAAGTTTTTTTATTCCTTTTTTATCTTCACTATGCAAAAACAGTAAAATAATGGAGGTATGAAATGGCGACGGGAAACACTAAAAAAGAGGGAAACACCATAAAGCACAACAAAAAAAGTCTTTGCATAAAAAGACTAACGTCTGCTAATTAGCAGCACACACACAAAGGAAATGAGAAATGATGACCTCTGTAGCTCAGGTAACGTTATAGTATTATTCTACACATGACACTGCCAAAACAAGCTGAATTTAAAAGATGTGATTTAGTATTACACCTCCAGAAAATGAGGGGATTTGTGGGCGGCAGAGTAGAAAGAGTAACAGACAAAATGTCGGCAGAGCAACTTTCTCACAGTGACGATGCTCATTTGTAGATATAGCAGATATAAAATGTTAACCATCTTAGTTATTGAAGCGTGTTTGCATGTTAATTAGCAGTAAACGCAATGTACAGCTGAGGCTGATGGGAAGTCCTCAAACCATACAACCAAATACTGTAAATTAGGGCTGGGGGCGAAAAGGCCTAAAAATAATATTGCGATATTTTTAGGCAATATCGCGATAGACAATATGTATCGCGATATTTTCAGATATCCTCTAAGCACTTCATAAATGCTCGATTTAACCCTTTTGATGCATAAAATCACACCAATATGATGATTCTTGTAGTCCCTGCAGTATATTTCTGGATTGAAACCTTCTTGTTTAACATAACTATAATCTTTTAAAAAAATGTCTTATTCAGCATTCGGTTGTGCTTAGCTCCACCCTCTCGTGTCACTTCTGGTTGCAAATAGCCAAGATGGTGACGGCCAAAATGCCGAACTCGAGGGTTCAAAACTGTCCACAAACAAATGGGTGACGTCACAAAAAAAAAAAAAGGAACGCCCACCCCTACTGTAAGTGTCTTGTTCCTACCCTCTAATACGACCCACAGGAGCGTTTCCTGGCAGGAGATCAACAAGTCCTCATACCGTTGTCGTTTTGAAGCCTCACGTTCGGCATTTTGGCCATCGCCATCTTGGATTTGTGGAACCAGAAGTGACACTAGAGGGCGGAGTACAACTGAACGCTGAAGAAGACATTTTTAGGCGACGAAAATGTTATGATTAACTGTGATGAAGTGAAAACACGCTGTGAAAGGGTTAAAGTTGTAAGACGAAAACACAGACAACTCCCGGACCGGACAACGCCGTGGTGTCGACCTGTCAATCAGCAGGTAGCCCCGCCCTAAAGCATCCCCTGCTTTATGGTCTATCTGACTCTAAATGGGACCATAATTTACTAAATGAACATCATGCTGTATTGAAGAAGACTTGAAACTAGAGATTGAGACCATAAACTCATGTTTACAATGTTTACTGAGGTAATAAATCAAGAGAGAAGTAGGGTCATTTTCTCATAGACTTCTATACAACCACAGGAGTCGCCCCCTGCTGGCTGGAAGACAGGTGCAGGTTTAAGGTTCTTCAGCTTTCGCTTCAATTCTCAGACCTGGAGGTTTCCCACTGGCTTCTACCCAACGGTCAATAGACAGAAAAAATATTTTAAAAAAAAAATATATATATATATATATATATATATATATATATATATATACAGTATATATACAAAAAATGCAATTTAAAAAAAAAAAAAAAAAAAATCCAATTTTCTTTGATTGATCCTGACAGTAAGGTGCAGCCTGACCCTTTACTCTGCTGATGCCGACCCCCACCACCAACACCAGAAGAACCACCACCACCAGCAATATTATGAGAATATAGTCAGAAGTTTACGAGAAAAAAAAAGTCGTAATATTACTAGAATAAAGTCATAATATATAAAGTAGTAATTTGACGTGTTATTTTCTTTTTTTCTTGTAAAGTTATGACTTTATATATTATGACTTTATTCTAGTAATATTCCGACTTTTTTTTCGTAAAGTTATGATTTTATTCTCATAATATTCTGACTTTATTCTGTAAATCTCAGATGTGTTTTCCCTCAATGTGGCCCTAACACTCCGTATTACATTGTCTCTTTGGCCCTCACTGCATTAGACTTACAATATATACTATATACTTAGACTATAAACTGTGTTACCTTCATCACAATGTTTAAATGTTTTGCGGCTCCAGACAGATTTTATTTTTTTCGCCTAAAATGGCTCTTTTGATAGTAAAGGTTGCTGACCCTGAACTAATCTAACTATATAACCATTTCGTCACTCTTATTTCATTTTATTTGACCTTTATTTAACCAGATAAGACAGTTGAGAAGTGACAGAAGGCCGGGAGGTGAAGGCTAGAGAAGTTGGATACTGTTGAAGCTGTGTTGCAGGGAAGTCTCTGAATTGACTGAACCTCGTGAACTGTGTGTGTGTTTCCTCCAGGTCGAGTGGGAGATCGGCCATCTCGAAATCAACAGAGGCTGCTCACCGTAGAGGGGGGCCAAGTCAAAAGCATGAGTGAGTCAATTTAACCATTTCAAGTCTAAACAAGACATCGATTTATGATCCCTTCCATAAGCATTTACATGCAACTTTTTCTATACCTGAGAATTATACTGGGTTGAGATGCATGTATAGAATCCTGAACTTAAATATCTCTGGACTGTCCTTGAAAATGTTCCATCCAAGCCCTTTTCGCCAGCTCAGGAGGCAAGATCAGAGCTTAATCCCAGGGTCAGGGTGTATCTACTGTGAGATTTCAGTCCATTTTTCCCCTGCTCTTAACAATAAAGCTCCCTAAAGCCCCCTGAGAGCCACCTCTGGATTCAGAACGCAGGTCTATTTCAGCCCTAAACCACCTGACCCATGATAAGCCTCAATAGGGTTTTTTGGAAAAGATGGATATACAAGGTTCTAAGTGAAGTTAATATGCAGGGCAAAGCCAAACAAATGAACACAAAGCTTCAGGCTCCATTCATGTGTCTGTTTGTGCCTCTGAAGGCTGATTCTCAGGGAATGTGCTTTGATAAGTTGGCTATTTATTTGCAAAAAAAAAAAGTGATACGATCAAGCATCAAGCTGAGATGACATTCCATTTTCAAGAGTGAGCGAATCTGGCTGTTTGTCAGGGCCGGCTAAAAGGAGTCAACCAGATAGACAATTTCGTTTTGTGATTCGGCCCGATGACGCTTCACCCCGACGCTAACCGACGGGGCCTCTTTAAACACTTCTTTATTTGTGTTCACACAGCAGTAATCCTGTCCCGGTTCTGTGTAAGCCAAAGTGAAACCAGTGGGGGGGGGACACATGTGGATTATGCCTGGCAGTGTAGGGAGAGATGGTCACAGCATGATGATGGAAGTGCTCAAGGTCATTCAAGGGCTCTCTGCTAAAATTATAAATCACATATCAGATACCAGGTGACGCAGTTAGCACTGACATTACAATTGGACACGCCAAGACACATTGAGACCTAGAGACAGTTGACCTTGCAGTTGGACACGCCCAGTGGATTCACTCGTCAGTCTAATGAAGAGAGTTTCTGTTTCTGTTGGTGTTTGCTGAGCTGCAGCGCTGGCTGTTTCAGTGGAGTACAATATGTTCCCTCTTCCCCAACAGACCTATAATCACCCCCACCCCCCTCCTGTTGCTCAGGGCATTATCTGCTATTGTGTTTGTCATGTTTGAGTTGCGTCCCCCTCTTGCATGCTTGTTATTTACTTTGCCTACAGTTGTCAACTGGCTGTGACTGATCACCAAACTCAGCTCTGTCCAGGCACTGTGCACGTTGGTTAAGAAGGAAGAGATGCACAGTTCTTACTGGAATGCATAAAGCTAAACTTATAATGATGGTTGGTTAGGGATGAGGTTCTATTTAGGGGGTGTAACGATGAGTTTTTACAACGATACGATACGATTTCCATGGTTCCGATACGATTCAAGGACGATATTTGGCTCATCTAGAGCGATATGATACGATACGATACGATACAGTACGATTCAAGGACGATATTTGGCTCATCTAGAGCGATATGATACGATACGATACGATACAATTCGATTCGAGGACAATATTTGGCTCATCTAGAGCGATATGGTACGGTATGATACAAAACGATTCAAGGACGATATTTGGCTCATCTAGAGCGTTACGATGTGATACAATACGATACAATTCAAGGACGATATTTGGCTCATCTAGAGCAATATGATACGATACGATACAATACGAAACGATTCAAGGACGATATTTGGCTCATCTAGAGCGATATGATACGATACAATTCAAGGACGATATTTGGCTCATCTAGAGCGATATGATACGATACGATACGATACAATACGATACAATACGATACGATACGATATGATACAATATGATACCATACAATACGATACCATACGATACGATTCAAGGACGACATTTGGCTCGTCTAGAGCGATACGATAAGATACGATACAATTCAAGGACTTATTTGGCTCATCTAGAGCGATGGATGCGATATGATACAATACGATTCAAGAACGATATTTGGCTCATCTAGAGCGATGCGATACGATTCAAGGACTATATTTGGCTCATCTAGAGCAATGCCATACAATACGATATGATACAATATGATACCATACAATACGATACCCTACGATACGATTCAAGGACGATATTTGGCTCATCTAGAGCGATATGATACGATACGATACAATTCAAGGAGGATATTTGGCTCATCTAGAGCGATACGATGCGACATGATACGATATGATTCAAGGACGATATTTGGCTCATCTAGAGCGATACGATACGATTCAAGGACTATATTTGGCTCATCTAGAGCAATACCATACAATACGATACGATTCAAAGACAATATTTGGCTTATCTAGAGTGATACGATACGGTACGATACGATACGATATGATTAAAAGACGATATTTGGCTCATCTAGAGCGATAAGATACGATTCAATGATTTGAAATCGATACAACTTTTTTTGTCAAAAATTCAGTCAGTGTGACTGTGAAATAAATATCTGATGCTGGACAGAGCAGGTCAGGATTCCTCAAAGTTTTTCTTGTAAGGGAATCGGGGATAAATTAATTATGGATATAAACAAGTAAACAACGATTAATGGCAAATACATACAGCTTTTATTAGAAAATAATAAAAAGTGCAACTGCAGGACCTGCAGATTCAGTTCTTAAGATACAAGGCAGAGCAATATTTAACACTACATATAATAAACCAACTTCTATTCAAGTTAAATGAACAGTGGTTTAACCTGCTGCTTCTGTCCTCATTTTCAATATAAACGGTAGATCAATAATACAGAGATCAACCGCTGATAGTGATCAAACAGCTGATAGTGATCAACAGCTGATAGTGATCAAACAGCTGATAGTGATCAAACAGCTGATAGTGATCCACAGCTGATAGTGATCAAACAGCAGATAGTGATCAAACAGCTGATATTGATCAACAGCTGATAGTGATCAAACAGCTGATATTGATCAAACAGCTGATAGTGATCAGACAGCTTGCGACAGAATCATTCCTCTACAAACGCTGTTTAAATAATCTGCTGATAGTAATCCAGTAGTCCACCTACAGTGTTCATTTGGGCTCTTTTCATACATGAAAACATCTGGAACAACATGTTAAAAAGCTACGTTAGACTAACGTTAGTTGAGTTTCTGTTTTGTTTTTTACTTTACTCCCGTGATAATCTGCCTCGTGGATCGTCTGCTCTCCAGCTGGATACATGAGGCTGATGCTGCGTTCACGTAGATATCATGACGAGGAAAGGAAAGTCATTTTCTCTGAATGAAAAAACGACGAAGATTCCAGTGCGCCGTTTGTCCACATGCACGCCATGGATGCGTGCTCGCGCTGCAGAGGGCAGAGCTGGCAAGCTGGTGCATGTCTGGAGAGTGAACCGGAGTAAAAAAAACTTTGATATAACTTTTGTCGTCCTTAAATACAAGGTGCAAATCCTTAGTATCCATACAATCGATTTTATATCGATATACGTCTCCCGTGAAGGACAACTTGCCGAGTACCTATCGATGTAGTTGGATCGTAGGACTATAAATCGATACATCGTCACACCCCTAGTTCTATTGCATTTCATCAAAACTGAATCCTCTTTTGAATCCTTTCTAGTCCCTTATCGAATCTTTTCAGGTATGTTTGGTGGAGAATGAAGACTCACTGGGATTCTACTGGGCTGAGGTGTAGAGCAGGGGTCTCCAACCTTTTTTTCCTCTGAGAGCTAATTTGACAATGTTTCCTAGAGCTACACACAGCGCCACCAAGTTGTACATCGCCAACAGCAGACATCATTTCTGTCTTACTTCCATGGTCCTTTAATAACGTTTCAGCCACCGCGGTCATCTCTTCTATTACAATCCCGCCATAGGTGAAGGGCTGTTTGTTTCGTTAGGATGTGCACCCCTAAACGAAGGCTCTACTGCAGCGTTGGCCTTCTTCGTCAGTTTGGTAAACAGAGACTGTCGTCTTCTAAGCGTTGTTTTCGGCTCCTTTACCTTCTCCGTTTATAGACTGCTACTAAATGGAAAGTCCCGTGAAAAGTTGCCGTGGACTTTGGTGAAGTGGCGCTCGACGTTACATCTTCTACCGACTGACACGCTCGCATGCTTTTTATTGGCCTGGCTAATCTGGCTGTCCTACATCACTGCTGAAGTAAAGACAACACAGTAGAAATATTAGTCTACTTTATCCTTTAGCAAATATGAACTCAATAAATGGCAGATGTTTCTGCATGCACGATGCACTTATCGTTACCTGGAGGTGAAATGGTTGTTACACCGCTATAGGTCACAGAATCCGGTGTAACACCGGCAGTAGGCTGAGGCCGAGCTCTCGTCCTTCTCAAGTTATCAAAAATACCACAAGTTCTTATGTTAACATGAGTGACAGGAGATATATATTTAAACAGGGACTTGTTGTTCCCCCAGTTCACAGTAGTTTGGTTGACTTGGAACGTTTAAGTTAAGGCGGTCGGCCATGTTCAGTATTGTTAACAGCTGTGTCGCTGAGTTAGCACGTGTTTTTACACATCACCAGTTTTTTCCAGATGCTGGAGTCTCAGTGACAGACTGAATGAAAGATTCGATAAGGGATTCAGAACCAGATCCAGTATGGAACCGGTTGTCTGAACCCATCCCTACAGTTGACACATAATTGTGTCAAATGACATCCTATTTTTTGCGTGCTGAAACACTCCACTGCAGTGCCTGAACTGTGACTGATAATAAACATGAGGTATCATTTTCTGTTTCTGTATTGTAATGTACAGCAGCTGCTGGTGGCCATATTTAATCAATGAAATGCTAAAAGTTCATATAATTTCTCTGGTATTTTTCTTCAGGCTCAGTTGAAGTACAGAATTATTTTGGGTGTTGACACCCTAGTTTGCACCCCCGTCTTTCCCCACGACCCCTCTAAACCTGCATTTCATAGGATTGTTTTCTGTCCTGAGCACCGAAAGGAGTAACCTATCGAGCTTTTGCTGGAGGATGTTATAAATGGAAATTTACATTAAGTTCCATCAGCTTTGTTAACAGGGCCTGGTGATATATGTTCCCAAAACACAGACCATCGTCCAGAGAAAGACATTTAAAAATAAGATTAAAAGATGAATTCAAATTGACAGAGCTCTTTGTATAGTAAAGTAGTATAGTATTTGAATAGTATTTTCATACTAATTAAGATTAAGAGTATTAAATAATTGTCATTGCTTAGATGTAATTTCATCAAGTTGTTCTTGTTGTACACTGATTAGTCCTGTTGTGCGAAATATTCTCTCTTGTCATAAATTAATGAATGAATGAATATAATTTACTGCCACTATATTTTTATAACGTCAGCACATCAGTAATGATTAAGGAACACACATCACTTGTTCAGTTGCAAAGAGAGGTAAAGGAATCTCTAAATTTTACATTTACAAGATCCTGCAACGAAGGCATTGTAAGTTACTCTTTCTGGGCACCGCAGGTTCATGCAGCACAGATGTTAAGGAAAATCGGAACTTGGACAACCTCTTCTCCAAAGGGGGGGTTGCAGCTGAGGCTGCTCAACTCCCCAATGGGAGTGCTGGGGGTGGGAGGAAACGTCCCTTAGAGGAGGGCAATAATGGGCATGCACATTCCAAGTACAGGCCCAAGAAACGTAAGAAAATCCCTGGGCCCATTCTGCCTAAGAATGCTCTAATGCAGCTGAATGAGATCAAGCCAGGGCTGCAGTACAAACTGCTGTCTCAGACCGGGCCGGTCCATGCACCCGTCTTCGTGATGACTGTGGAGGTCAACGGGCAGCTCTTCGAGGGTTCTGGTCCGACCAAGAAGAAGGCCAAGCTGAACGCAGCCGAGAAGGCCCTGCGCTCCTTCGTCCAGTTCCCCAACGCATCTGAAGCCCACATGGCCATGGGCCGGACTCTGTCCGTCCACACGGACTTCACCTCGGACCAGGCTGACTTTCCGGACATGCTTTTTAATGCCTTTGAGACATCCACTCCTGTAGATGACCCGTTTTACCTCGCATCTAACAGTAACGGTTCCTTCAGCTCACTGGGAATAGAGTACCCGTTGCTACCCTCCCCTGTCCCAAACCTGGTCCAGGCCCCCTTACCTACAGCCCCCTCCACCTTCATCTCCCCTACGAGCGGCAAGAACCCGGTCATGATCCTCAACGAGCTGCGACCAGGCCTCAAGTATGACTTTGTGTCAGAGAGCGGGGAGAGCCACGCCAAGAACTTTGTCATGTCAGTGACAGTAGATGCTCAGAACTTCCAGGGTTCTGGGCGGAACAAGAAGCTGGCCAAGGCCCGGGCTGCCCAGGCTGCTCTGTCTGCTCTGTTTAACATGCAGCTGGATCAGGCTCCATCAAGACAGCCTATACCCAGAGAGGGACTGCAGCTCCACCTGCCACAGGTAAGCATGGACCAACCCCCGTTACTTTACTTCACTGTTTTCATCTTGTCTTGTTAAAAGATCTGACCAGTCAGAATGACTACAGAGTTAATGATAGCATAGCAGGAGTGTTACTTTAGGTATGATCACATGGGACATCTTGATGAATGCCACCAACAACTCAGTTCCTTCTTTTCAATCACAATTATTCTCTGTGCTCTGCTTCCCCGGGGTGCTACGAGTTGAACATATGTGATGCAACGCCCCAACTTTAAAGTTGTGTTGCTGTTTCCCTGAGGCATAATGTGAATAGTAAACAGAGACTGATGAATGTTAATATTATGGAACCCACAATAACTATCATTTTAAAAAGAGCAGGCCAAAATAGTGTTTTCTACATAGTTTCTAGGACGGATGCCTTAGCTTGCACATAAAGTCATCTGCTACCTCTGCAGCTTGACCAGATGTTTGGTCATTAACCAGACGGGTGAATAATCAACAAGCAGTCAGCATGTGTGCCTGTTAAAGCAACCCACTGCCACTCCCACTCCCAACCCGTCAAATACTGACGCTTGGTCAGCTTAGCATCTCATACCATCTGTATGAGATGCACCGGGCTTTCAGCCAACTCCAAAGTAAACCCATCTACGTCTGTAAGCCTAATAGATGCTCATAGCAGTTAAAGTTATGTAACAAACAAGTGGAAACCAAGCCCCAAGGAAGTGCGCTGGTCGTGGATCCGGACTTTCGTAGTGGCCAAACGGCGGTTCTGCAACTTCCGTGTCAGTCACGTGATGCATTTGGCCCAAAAAGACTTTTTCCCATAGACTTACATAGGGAAAGAGACGTCTGTAACTCAGCGGATCATTTATTTTGAGGTGAATCAACTCCCCAGTATGAACACTCTAATAGTCCTTATTTAAAAAATTAAGTTTTAAACTTGTAAAACGCACTAATAGCTGAATCCAGAGTTATTTCCCTTCCTCCGTTCATTTGAGTGAGACCCAGACCGAGGCTGGAGCGCAAGCCGTGACGACGGCGTGACGTTAGGACCCCGTGACCAAGTCATGTGACCGAGCGGACGCTACTCCGCCAATCACCTCGGACGCTACTACGCCAAGATCCGGGTACTTTTCCAGACGGAAGTCGAGCCATTTAGGCTTCATGCGCCAATGAGACACTTTCATAGGAATGACCGGGGCCCAGCCTCTAACACTGGATCCAGTTGTCTTTATCATCCTTGGTGGAAACTGACACACTGTCTCTGATACATCCAGAACTGACGCTAGAGGGGAACCTAGGGCGTCATAGTTTGAACCGTAGGATCGCCGACCAAGTGTAGGTATTCGACGAATTGGGAGTGAGAATGTGTTGGTCAAAAGGGAGGCAGAGCAGTTTATTTGGATGTCTCAGTATTCACATTACTGAACCATAGTAGTCACAGAGGTAGAGATATACTTGAAGCAGGTTTCCATCTCTCCACCTCTTCTGGAACTCTGCTCCATTATAGCATTTCATTGTAGCGTCCCATTTAATATGGCATTTATGCTCTGTCACCCTCTGCCTATACATACGGAGTCTATTCTTTCTGGTGGCCTGGAGTCATGTGATGGTGATGGAAAATAAAACACCAATGTTGCATCACACTGCAGAAAATAGAACTAGAAGAAGAAAAAGTGGACTCATGTCCTCCACCATCACAGTTTGTTCAACAATTCAGTTTTCTATTTGCCTTCTCGCCACAAAAAATAAATAAAAAAAATGTTTTTATGATAATTAGGCATCTGTCCTTCCATCCATCCATCTCTCAAAATTGCTCTTCTAGTTCAGAACTAGATTTAACTAGTTTTCAGGGCTGGATGCCAGCATGAATTGGCAATGAGGCAGGTTTCAGCCTAACACATGTAGACACCAGGCGGCAACCTCCGATGCTGAGAAATGAAGCCAATACGGAAGTACCGAAAAACTGCAGTTCCTCAAACGGCCACTTGAGGCTCTAAAAGGGAGTCAATCCCCACAGACATCCATTTAACAATGATCGACTTTACAACAGAAATAAACATGTTCACAGCCTGGTACAATAAACGGGTTTGGTCTCTAACGGTGGTTAGATCGGTTAGTTATCTCCTCATTACTGAGGATTAATGATACTAGATTTCGTGCTGACTCGCTCATAGTGACACATGTCTAGCAGCACCAACATCTGTATGGATAATGACCTAAAACACAGGATGGCAGCAAGGCCTTGATGACGTCAGATTTCATTCAATGTTCTCCGGATTTCATTCAATGTTCTCACATTTCATTAAATATTCTCAGTATTTCATTAAATATTCTCACATTTCATTCCATATTCTCACATTTCATTCAATATTCTCAGGATTTCATTCAATATTCTCACATTTCATTCCATATTCTCAGGATTTCATTCAATATTCTCACATTTCATTCCATATTCTCACATTTCATTCAATATTCTCACATTTCATTCCATATTCTCACATTTCATTCAATATTCTCAGAATTTCATTCAATGTTCTCATGATTTCATTCAATATTCTCACATTTCATTCAATGTTCTCAAGATTTCTTTCAGTATTCTCACATTTCATTCCATATTCTCTTTTTTTTTTTTTTTTTTTAAGCGTTTATTGATAGGACAGTGTCTTGGAAAGGGGGAGAGAGAGAGATGACATGCGGAAAGGTCCACAGGCCGGATTCGAATTCCACCGCTGCCAGGACTGAGCCTTGGCCACACATGGGCGCCCGCTCTACCGACTGAGCTAGCCAGGCGCCCTCATTCCATATTCTCAGTATTTCATTCAATATTCCCACATTTCATTCCATATTCTCAGGATTTCATTCAATATTCTCAGGTTTCACATAATATCTATATATAGTAATTAACCAAATGGCATGCCATAATAAATATATATATAAATAATCTAAGACCAAAGATACTTTAAGTCATGTATTGTTTTAGCATCAGCACTGATACATTTCATGATAGTCGTACAACATTACAGCTTGGTATAACACAAAAGCCAAAAGTCAGTTGTTACAAAATCAGCTATACAAGAGAAAGGCATAAATTAGTCCCATATTAAGATGAGGTTTTATAGGCTGAAAGGGGCCGTGGCCTGTTTGATGATATGCAGCTAACACTTCCTTGATAGATCTGTGTCGTCTAAACGAAATGCTGGTCTACTGCCGTCACCGCTCATGGCCAACCTGACAAAGTCTGATTGAAGAGCTTCAGGAGAGACAAGTTCAATACACTGGGAATCTATTTACACATGAACTAATCCCTGCCTGTAATCCCTGCACACCGATAACAAAGCTGTTATCTTAATTAGCATCACCCTCTGAGTGCTATTCAAACACTGCTGTTCATTATACCAGCCTTTCCAAGTCACTCTGCTTTACTTCCAGAGCAGCCCGTGGAGCAGAGGATTTCACTGGTTTAAGCTGCTCACATCCCTGCCTGTCATTCACACCAGTGCAGCATTCCTAATTGAAATATTCAATAATAGTTTCAGTGCCGATAAGAAGAGCTTTCACTTTCTTTTTATCACAGGTGGCCATTGTTGCCTTCCCGTATTAAATCTGATGACGAGAGTCAGAGCAGCCCACATTTTCAACCTGCTTTCTTTAGTTCAGAGACTTTATCTTAGATAATTTTATTATTTAGCTTCATTTCTAGTAATCGGTTCATTTTCACCTATTTGTTGCGGTTGCCACCTCAGGTCCTGGCAGACGCCGTCACTCGCCTGGTCGTCGACAAGTTCAGCGAACTGACGGACAACTTCACCTCTCCACACGCTCGACGGAAAGTACTGGCAGGTGTCGTCATGACAACAGGTGATTTTTTTTTTTTGTCAGACAAAACATTTGCTTCTGAAAACATTCAACCCTCATCCAAGACAATTTTAGAAGCTCTGTTTGAAGCTGCAGCTCTGTATATCAGGAAGATTGGATAGACACCGCACGACTGCAGCTGAGTAGTTTACTGGGCCTGGTCTGCACAGCATGTGTCTCAGCTGTGTTTGGATCAGCAGGGACCTGATTCAGCTGCATTCCTGTTTTTATGTAAAATATTGAAGCTAGCCCGACTCTGACCTCAGTTTAAATTTCACATTCAGTCACTCTCCAGTTTGTCTTTGAGTTTAAACCTCAGTGTTTAGAGTCAAAGACACAGTTTCTCTCACTAAAAACATTGTCACAGAAATGTTGTATTTTAAATGCGCCCAGAGAACTGTAGACCATCAGCTGTTGAAAGATCAGGAAACCTTTAGTCTGGTCGAGGTTGGTGAAACATTAAAGGTTGCTAATCTTTGGGTCTCTGTACAGCAGTTTGTGTATGATGACATCAGATCAATTTCTTTCCTCGTACCTTCTTGTACAGGTTCCGATGTGAAGGAGGCCCAGGTCATCTGTGTGTCCACAGGGACTAAGTGCATCAATGGTGAATACATGAGCGACAGAGGTTTGGCCCTCAATGACTGCCATGCTGAGATTGTGGCTCGCCGTTCACTCATCAGGTACCTGTACTCGCAGCTGGAGCATTTCCTCAGGTGAGTCCCAGTACAGCAGAGAGCTGGTGTCCTGTGTCCTTACTGTCCATTTACACCTACGTTTACATGCACCTGCCTGCCAGGTGTACAACGTTAACTACAGGTCCTTAACAAGTTTGAAAAGAAGGATTTTTTTTCCAAAATGAGAAAGTCTGAATTCTCAGAAATATCAGAGGATTGAAGTTGTTTTTTGTGTATCTTATAACTTGATGTACATTCATAGCATTGCATGTTTTAGTATTTCTACCCAACTGGAGTAAAGACCTGACAAATAAGGAGAGAGTAACATTTATGGAGAACTTCTAAACATGTCCATTTACCAACAACCAAATGTCTGATAACCAGAAAAATGAAAGTCTTATCGTGCAACACAAGTGTTATTATCCTGCATGTCAAACCTTCTGATATGTTAGTTTAAAGAAACTTTCCATAGCGTTCCATATGGTATAACATCACTTGATTTTCAATTGTGTCTCCAGTAACCAAGAAGAGGAGCAGCAGAGATCCGTCTTTACCAGGTGTGACAACAGACAAGGCTTCATGCTGAAGGAAAACGTCCAGTTCCACCTGTACATCAGCACCTCCCCCTGTGGAGACGCCCGCATCTTCTCTCCTCATGAAGCTGGAATGGAGGGTGAGAGTCCATACGAGAAACTGCACATGTTCAGTATGGGAACGTATCTATGTTCCCCAGGTCCTTTGTTCCCCAGGTCCTATGTTCCCAAAGTCCCATGTTCCCAAGGTCCTATGTTCCCAAAGTTCTATGTTCCCAAGGTCCTATGTTCCCAGGGTCCTATGTTCCCAAAGTTCTATGTTCCCAAGGTCCTATGTTCCCAAGGTCCTATGTTCCCAGGGTCCTATGTTCCCAGGGTCCTATGTTCCCAGGGTCCTATGTCCCCAGGGTCCTATGTCCCCAAGGTCCTATGTTCCCAGGGTCCTGCAGTATGTTCCCAGGGTCCTATGTTCCCAGGGTCCTATGTTCCCAGGGTCCTATGTTCCCAGGGTCCTATGTTCCCAGGGTCCTATGTTCCCAGGGTCCTATGTTCCCAATGTCCTATGTTCCAAGGGTCCTATGTTCCCAGGGTCCTATGTTCCCAAAGTCCTATGCTCCCAAGGTCCTATGTTCCCAGGATCCTATGTTCCCAAAGTCCTATGTTCCCAAAGTCCTATGTTCCCAGGGTCCTATGTTCCCAAGGTCCTATGTTCCCAAGGTCCTATGTTCCCAGGGTCCTATGATTCCAGGGTCCTATGTTCCCAAGGTCCTATGTTCCCAAGGTCCTATGTTCCCAAGGTCCTATGTTCCCAGGGTCCTATGTCCCCAAGGTCCTGCAGTATGTTCCCAGGGTCCTATGTTCCCAGGGTCCTATGTTCCCAGGGTCCTATGTTCCCAGGGTCCTATGTTCCCAGGGTCCTATGTTCCCAAGGTCCTATGTTCCCAGGGTCCTATGTTCCCAAGGTCCTCTGTTCCCAATGTCCTATGTTCCCAGGGTCCTATGTTCCCAGGGTCCTATGTTCCCAAGGTCCTATGTTCCCAGGGTCCTATGTTCCCAAGGTCCTATGTTCCCAAGGTCCTATGTTCCCAGGGTCCTATGTTCCCAGGGTCCTATGTTCCCAAGGTCCTATGTTCCCAATGTCCTATGTTCCCAGGGTCCTATGTTCCCAGGGGCCTATGTTCCCAAGGTCCTATGATCCCAAGGTCCTATGATCCCAGGGTCCTATGTTCCCAAGGTCCTATGATCCCAAGGTCCTATGTTCCCAAGGTCCTATGTTCCCAAGGTCCTATGATCCCAGGGTCCTATGTTCCCAAAGTCCTATGTTCCCAAGGTCCTATGTTCCCAAAGTCCCATGTTCCCAAGGTCCCATGTTCCCAAAGTTCTATGTTCCCAAGGTCCTATGTTCCCAGGGTCCTATGTTCCCAAAGTTCTATGTTCCCAAGGTCCTATGTTCCCAAGGTCCTATGTTCCCAGGGTCCTATGTTCCCAGGGTCCTATGTTCCCAGGGTCCTATGTTCCCAGGGTCCTATGTCCCCAGGGTCCTATGTCCCCAAGGTCCTATGTTCCCAGGGTCCTGCAGTATGTTCCCAGGGTCCTATGTTCCCAGGGTCCTATGTTCCCAGGGTCCTATGTTCCCAGGGTCCTATGTTCCCAGGGTCCTATGTTCCCAGGGTCCTATGTTCCCAATGTCCTATGTTCCAAGGATCCTATGTTCCCAGGGTCCTATGTTCCCAAAGTCCTATGCTCCCAAGGTCCTATGTTCCCAGGATCCTATGTTCCCAAAGTCCTATGTTCCCAAAGTCCTATGTTCCCAGGGTCCTATGTTCCCAAGGTCCTATGTTCCCAAGGTCCTATGTTCCCAGGGTCCTATGATTCCAGGGTCCTATGTTCCCAAGGTCCTATGTTCCCAAGGTCCTATGTTCCCAAAGTTCTATGTTCCCAAGGTCCTATGTTCCCAGGGTCCTATGTCCCCAAGGTCCTGCAGTATGTTCCCAGGGTCCTATGTTCCCAGGGTCCTATGTTCCCAGGGTCCTATGTTCCCAGGGTCCTATGTTCCCAAGGTCCTATGTTCCCAGGGTCCTATGTTCCCAGGGTCCTATGTTCCCAAGGTCCTCTGTTCCCAATGTCCTATGTTCCCAGGGTCCTATGTTCCCAGGGTCCTATGTTCCCAAGGTCCTATGTTCCCAGGATCCTATGTTCCCAAAGTCCTATGTTCACAAGGTCCTATGTTCCCAGGGTCCTATGTTCCCAAGGTCCTATGTTCCCAGGGTCCTATGTTCCCAGGGTCCTATGTTCCCAAGGTCCTATGTTCCCAATGTCCTATGTTCCCAGGGTCCTATGTTCCCAGGGGCCTATGTTCCCAAGGTCCTATGATCCCAAGGTCCTATGATCCCAGGGTCCTATGTTCCCAAGGTCCTATGATCCCAAGGTCCTATGTTCCCAAGGTCCTATGTTCCCAAGGTCCTATGATCCCAGGGTCCTATGTTCCCAAAGTCCTATGTTCCCAAGGTCCTATGTTCCCAAAGTCCTATGTTCCCAAGGTCCTATGTTCCCAAAGTCCTATGTTCCTAAGGTCCTATGTTCCCAGGGTCTTATGTTCCCAAGGTCCTGTGTTCCCAGGGTCCTGTGTTCCCAGGGTCCTGTGATCCCAGGGTCCTATGTTCCCAGGGTCCTATGTTCTCAGGGTCCTTTGTTCCCAAGAGAGGACATACTGTACGTAGAACTGGGGAACATAGGAATGACCCCTTCAGTGTGGCCCTGATGAAGATTTTTCATGTAAAAGTTCTCAGATTAGAAAGAAGAAACCACTGAAATCTAAATATTTTGCATGAAAATGTGTTGGTAACCACAAGATCCTCACAGCGTCCGTCGTTGCCTCTCTTCCTGTCTCAGATCAGGGGGACAGACACCCGAACAGAAAAGCTCGTGGGCAGCTCCGCACTAAAATAGAGTCTGGTGAAGGAACCATCCCGGTACGCTCCAGTAACACCATTCAGACGTGGGACGGGGTTCTTCAGGGGGAGAGGCTGCTCACCATGTCCTGCAGTGACAAGATAGCCAGGTTTGTGTTGTTCACACTCTGTCCACAGGACAGATCACTCCTCCAGTCAGAAGCTACACAAAAAGACAACATGATACAGAATACCATGTCTACGTGTTTCTGAAAAAGTCAAGCGTGTTCCTGGGGTTACTGTCCATATTCTAAGACAAATCAGCTCCACTACAGTTGCTATTAGAAGTTTAAACCTTTGAAAAAATACACTGACAATTGACTAGTGCAGGTGCTGGTATTATCTTGGTTTCGCCCAGCATTGCGGCTTTCAACCTTTTATCCAAGGTGCTCGGGAGGTTGCGCTCCTGCCGTTACTAAGCAACCGAAAGCTGCGCGCTGTAATGACGATGATGATGAAGTAGACTAAAAGCTGACTAAACTAAACAAAGTAAATAAATGGATCTCACAGGCTATAACACATTCGCAGTATAACTGATGACGCGTAACCCAGCCTCTTTCCTTCTGCCTGCAGAGAGAGGGACAGAGAGAGAGCGGGGGTGGAGGGATGGGGGGGGACAACTGTAGATTCAGCGTTTTTTCACATTAAACTCAGTGAAATCACAGTTGAGTTGGACCACGGAGAGAGGGGGGGGGGGATCGGGCAGCTTGGCGAAGGTTTGCGCTCTCTGAGTGCCATTCTAGTTACAGACGTGTCTGAGCTCGCCGTGACTCCTCCATTCGCTCATAGACTCGCCTCTGTTGTGGAGCCGTGACGTTTAACCCGTCTCGTGGACTCATGGGAAATGATGTTCTTTGCTGTTGCAGCCACTCTTTATGACCAAATAATGTGTTTTTACATGGAACATTTCCCCGTGCACCTTTAAAATGTCTTTGTAAAGCAAAACATACAATAGGAGTAAACAATACCCAGTGTGAGAGAATCAACATTACCCGTAATAGTACATCGTAGCCCTGCAGACCCATCGGAGGTGTTGAAGGGTATTTTTGAGCAGACAGTAGGAATCCTGATGATCAGTTAGTTCATGCATAAAGAGGCTGAATTATCTCGGTGTCATGCTGCAGTCACTCCATACGAGCCTCTGCTGTCAGCTGCAGTCCTCAGGTGTCATCAGGCCACTGGAGCTCTGATTAGGCTGCTTGATGAATCTCCATGAGGCCGCTAACAGCTCAGGACTCCTCTGAGCCGGAATCCAAATTAGCGGGAACAATAATGAGTTTGTATGTTCAGGGTCCCTCAGGTTTCGTCTCTTTGTCTCAGCGGTTCACATCAAGAGGACTGGAAGAAGACAAACTGGATGTGCCTGATTGAATAGAATGGTCGGTTCTGTCCCCCTTCAGGTGGAACGTGGTCGGGTTCCAGGGCTCTCTGATGAGCTACTTCACCGAGGCCATCTACTTCTCCAGCATCATTCTGGGCAGCCTGTACCACGGCGACCACCTCTCCAGAGCCATGTACCAGAGGATCACTGAGATCGAGGACCTGCCGCAGTCCTTCAACTTGAACCGACCACTGCTCAGCGGTGAGGAAGGATTCACACTGATCTATGTTCCACACTGCATCTGTAGCTCCTTCAGCAGGGTTCTCACTGGCCAATGGCTATATGGAATATCAGGGAAGTTTGACGTAGTATTTCAGGCAGAGATAGTTGTGTATTTAAATTTCAACTGATATAAGAAAAATGTTTCAAACACTAGCAACCCTGCTTTCAGAGATTAGGGCTCAGGCTACCTGTTCTAAACACAGAAGAGTTCATGATGGTGGAGACCCTGTGTGATGATCCACAAATCTTTTATAATATGTGAAATGTCAGAATGTCCTATTTAATATAATATATATAATAAGCTTTTTAAATAGTCTGTTTTCTGAATTGGGTTTCCACTCGTGTTTACGTCCACTGTGAACTGAACCCCCGTCTGCAGGAATAAGTAACTCAGAGGCTCGTCAGCCAGGAAAAGCACCCAACTTCAGTGTGAACTGGACGGTGGGAGACCAGGGTTTAGAGGTGATCAACGCCACCACGGGGAAAGATGATCTGGGTCGACCCTCCAGGCTCTGTAAACACGCCCTCTACAGCCGCTGGATGCGCCTGCACTGCAAGGTAACACCGCTGACACTGCATACGGTTCTGGTCTCACAGGTCTGTACTGTATAGCAGGGGTTCTCAACCTTTTCTAACTTCTGATTCATCAACATTTTATCCAACGACCACCTTCTAAAATAAATGACTTTAATGTGTCATACCACTGTCAGCTGTAATGACCTGCAGAAAGCTTTTTTATTCAGCTTCCCCTCCCCCATCACCCCTCTCACATCGCCTGGGTCATATTTTCTCACAACACGCTTTGGAGTTGTTACTGGTGCGGGGTTGTCTCCAACATCACCTTCATGTTTAAAAAGAAACGAGTATTAGGGCCACATTTAAGGGAAAAAAGTCTGATATTTCGAGAATAAAGTCGTAACTTTACAAGAACAAAAATTGTAAAATGAGAATAAAGTCATAACTTTACGAGAGAAAAAGTGGTAATATTACGAGAAGAAAGTCATAACTTCAGGAGAAAAAAAGTCGTAATATTACAAGAATAAAGTCATAATATTACGAGAATAAAGTCATAACTTTAGGAGAAAAAAATCGTAATATCACGAGAATAAAGTCAGAACTTTACGAGATAAAAAGTTGTAATATTAAGAGAATAAAGTCATAACGTTAGGAGAAAAAAAGTCGTGATATTAAGAGAATAAAGTCATAACTTTAGCAGAAAAAAAGTCGTGATATTGCTAGAATAAAGTCATAACTTTAGGAGAAAAAAGTCGTAATATTACGAGAATAAAGTCATAACTTTAGCAGAAAAAAAGTCGTAATATTAAGAGAATAAAGTCATAACTTAACGAGAAAAAAAGTCGTAATATTACGAGAATAAAGTCATAACTTAACGCGAAAAAAAGTCGTAATATTCTAGAATAAAGTCATAACTTTATGAGAAAGAAATTCGTAATATCACGAGAATAAAGTCATAACTTAACGAGATAAAAAGTTGTAATATTACGAGAATAAAGTCATGACCTTAGGAGAAAAAAAGTTGTAATATTACGAGAATAAAGTCATAACTTTAGGAGAAAAAAGTCGTAATATAATGAGAATAAAGTCATAACTTAACGAGAAAAAAAGTCGTAATATTACGAGAATAAAGTCATAACTTAACGAGAAAAAAAGTCGTAATATTAGGAGAATGAATGAGATGAAATTCTTCTTGTCAATGTGAAAAAGCAATTTAGTCCATTGGACACGAAGCCCCTTCAGTAAATAAGCCTACTACTACTGCTGCTGCTACTACTACTACTGCTACTACTCTGCTGCAGACCTGCTTTACTTGCGGTTTAGAGTTCAGTATGAGGGCAGATTTCTACAGCTCCAATCACGTCATTAATCTCTGAAATAAAAAGTGTCAGACTAATGGGGACCGGGTGACTCCATTTAAAAGCAGTCACATCTTTTACTCCAGACAGAAGGTGACTCATTCTTTGTATTATCTGTCTATAAGCAACCACGTGTTGGTGAATGCAGCAACAATAGGACACATTAACCGTTCAGTCACCTGAGTACCTGTAAAGTAGGTTTAAATCCTTCAAAATAAGAGATGGAGCCACACTCCTGATTCCTTCAGTGTAAAATAGTTTCAACAGGGTCCCTGATGGCATCACATTTATCAGGATCCTAAACACTGATGAAGAAAACTTGTCAGGCAAGACTTGAGTTAAATTATACTGCAACTCTTATTGTGAAGTTAATGCACTTCCACAGCTAGGTGCATATGTTTCTGTACATCTTTCTGATTATATATCCCCCAGTTTTATGTTTTTTATCATTACTGGTGTTGTTTGTGGTACGTTCTATTGTGTACCCTGTTAATACAATATGTATTAGTTAAATGGTCCCATGACGCCTCAGAGGTCATACAGGTTTGAGTATATTTATTTCTGCAGACTATACATCGTCTGATAATCTGATTAATCTCATCAGAATCTAAGTCATGTGCTCAGTGTCTGGCCACCGTTTTTAAAGATGTAAGTGAAATTAAAGCTGCGAGCAGCGATGAACGGGCCCTCGCATCTTCACGCGCGTCGGGGTTACTGGCGGGACGCCGACTGACGCGGCCAGGCACAATGAAACCAGAACTCTGATGAGCGCAATGACGCCTGCCACAAGACTCTATGACAAACGGTTCTTGAGTTATGAAAGGGGGGCGTGGTTAATGTCTTGGGGCGGGGCTATGAGTCTATATTGACATTTAAATGTCCTCAAGATCGGACCCTTATCATGCCTGAAAATTTGGAGCAGATTTGACAAAGTATGCTGAAGTTACAATAACTCCCTGTTTCATGGCGAATGGCTCAAAATGGCCGCCACGCCACGGTCAGGTCGTTCAGTGAAGATTCACCATTTGAATAACTTTTCATCCTGAAGTTCTTAAGATTGTCCTGACCAAATTTCAAGTCGATTTCAAATTTGGAGGAGGAGGAGTTAAAGTACAGGTCCTATAAAACGCAAAAAATGGGCGAAAATCGCACACTAAATTCAAAATGGCCGACTTCCTGTTGAGTTTTGCGCATACCTCCAAGAGGCTTTTTTGTGCGTCTCCACATGTTAAAGCTGTCTTCCAAATCTAATACATGTAGGTGAAACTGGAGCGAGGGGCTCAATTTTTCCAATTTTTTAGCGGGCACTAGCGAGGCATTTTGCAACACCCGAGCCCGAGACCCTTAAAATATCAAATTTTTCACTGCGTCTGATAAGTGTGCCAAGTTTAACAACTTTTTGAGCATGTTAAGGTCGTCAAAAAAGTGATTCATTTGAGAGAAAAATAAAAATAATTCCTACAGTTTCAATTGCGCCTTCGCTGGCCCGACGTTGTCGGTGCTCGGGCCCTAATAACAATAGTTTGGCCAAGCATTATAACTTTTACAGCAACTTAGTTGTGTATTTTCTGTCCGTGACCCCGCAGCTCTGCTCCACCCTCCGGATCAGAACAGTGAGGCCCGGCAGCTACCACGAGGCCAAGCAGGCGGCGGCGGAGTACCACGGCGCCAAACAGACGCTCTTCAGAGCCTTCCACAAAGCCGGGCTGGGCGCCTGGGTGAAGAAACCGATAGAGCAGGACCAGTTTGCTCTCACCACCTGAGCTGGCACTGGTAGACTGCTTGCTTTATTTCCTGGGTCAGTTTCAGTGGTGGAATAGTTTCCCTCTGGATCGTCATGGACTGGATGGACTGGTTTCACTGGGAACAGAGAGGCGCCACATCCAGATGTCAGAGTCCATGGAGGTAACATTCCACGGTCATTTTTATAGCCTCCTGCTACTCAGCCAGCACATTAAAAAAGAGGATTACTCCGTCAGATATGCAACTTTATACAAAGGACAGATGTAAAAACAGACTTTGGGAATGGAAACTTGTAATTGTTAGTTTCAGTGGTTTATATCAGAATAGTGATGTATTCATTTTGCATGTGTGATTATACCAAATCCGTAGGAAGTCAACAGTAAAAGGTTTGTTATCATGTAACAGTGTTGTGATAACTTGAGAATGTCCTTCTGCAGTTTGTAAAACTGTCTTTTCTCCGCTTTGCTGCAAATCTGAGGTCACAAAGATATTTCCTTTCATTTCCAGCTGAGAATACGCACACAGAAAAGACTTTAGTCATCCACAGCTCAAAGACAGCTTTACTCTGAGGTGTTTTCTTTGTCGGTGGTGGTGCAGACAAAACGGGCCCACAGTCCTGCCGCGTTGGGTCGCTTAATATGGTGGACTGGCCTGTGCTATACTGTCAATGTGTCGGTCCAGACTGTGTGTCTGTGGCATCACTCACAGACATCTTTTAAAGGCTGCTGTCTTGCCGGGAAATCCAAATTTGGTCAAAGGGGAGGAAGCCAGTGTGCACCTGATGAGAGGCGAAGTGACCATCAGGGCTGACTGTGGTAGGATGACACACCTGCCAATCAAAGAAATACGACATTGTTGCGTTAAAGCTAGACGTGGCCTCTTAGGTCTCTACTGTCCCTCTTCCACTTTGAGTCCGGACCAAGCTTGCGTCCGTGGTTGCTGCCAAATTGGTTTGCCTGAAGTTCAAGTTGATGTTTTATATAGTTGTCTCAGCACAGTAGCGCCTGTGTGTACTTTTGGATCCTGATCTCACCTCACTTGAATGAACATTTTAAAGGGGCTCTATGTAAGAATCAGAAATGTCTTGTTAACGGTGACACCTGTGGCCGTTAAGTCAACGAAAGTCAGCGTCCTGTTGCTTTCACTTGTGCTCGCACTATGTAGACGTGAGCGAGCATCGGTTACAACAGATCACCACAATATCACTATATACTTCACATGCTTGGCAGTAATGTTGGCTAACCTGTCCAATAGGAATTTGCCAGTTCGTGGTCCGTTTTTCATAACCAGACAAAGGTCCCTCCGTGAATCGAAGACCCGGCCAATGTTGATCCTAATTTTGATTCCTGTTTTGCAAGACGGGCTTCACTAGATATAACTTTGTTTTTTGTGTGCTTCCGTGGAGTTTCTGTTGAGTTGTGCGCATGACGTCACATCCATTGAATTTTCCAAGAAAACCGGCCCGCATTTTTCACATTAAAAGCAGTCTTACAACCAGTTCACACATTGTCTATAAAAAAAACAATTAAAAAAACGTTTATAGGTGTAAAAACTTATATACAGTCCCTTTAAAGGGCGGGTCCATTATTTTAAGTTTAGGTTTGTATATCATTCTTTAGCTTCCAAGTGATGCTCCTTGTGTATTTGAGTCCGAACATTAAAATTTTGGTCTTAGTACGTATGTTTTAGTGTAAAAATGCGCTTTTCCAAAGCCCTTCTAAAAGGTTTTTCCCATGTGACCTGACGTTTCTGCATGATGACGCTGCTGCTTGTACAGTATATAAGTAAGGGATAATATACAGCGAGCCGGTCATTGTTGTGAAATAATCCCCGACAGCGTCGCGTTGCAGCATCGCATCACCGCATCACCCTGAAGGGGATTCTTCCACAACAATGACCCGCTAGCTGTACATTATCCCACTTATTACACGGCTACTTACTGAAGAAATCAATATTTTGACACAAAAACGTCAGAGCTGCGCCCATAGCAGCGGTCTGTTATACGTAGCAGCGGTCTGTTATACGTAGCAACGGTCTATTATACATAGCAACGATCTGTTATACATAGCAACGGTCTGTTATACATAGCAATGGTCTGTTATACATAGCAATGGTCTGCTATACATAGCAACGGTCTGCTATATATAGCAACAGTCTGCTATACGTAGCAACGGTCTGTTATACACAGCATAGCAACGGTCTGTTATACACAGCATAGCAACGGTCTGTTATACATAGCAACGGTCTGCTATACATAGCAACGGTCTGCTATGCATAGCAACGGTCTACTATACATAGCAACGGTCTGTTATACATAGCAACGGTCTGTAAGGACTGTTTAATCCATCACATCAGGACTGAAGCACTCAGCCATGGTGGTTGGTCCAACTGATGCATCATTTAGTTCCGTCACAATCGGTCTCCTCGTACCCTTTAACCCTTGCAGTTTGGGCTCATTTCCTCTAAGTTGATGACCCCAAACGGGACCGACACATTGAAGTGTGAATAGCCTCGTTCCCATCTGACCAAACAGAGGAAACACTCTCTCCTACTATGAACCCTGCTGCACTAAATGGGGGAAACAACCTTTATGCAATGAAACAAATCAACGTGTCAGAGTGTGTGAGTCTCTCCTCCAGCGATAGTCCCTATGCAGTAAGTACACTAGAGTAAACCCAGACCTGTTAACACCTCACTCACTATTAGCACCAGTAAAAGCTCACCAAAGATGATGTCAGCATCTGTCAAAGCTTTGACAGCTTTTATTTATTATTGTTTTCCACACACTGCTTTTTATTACTGTACCTGCCTCTACTACTTGTGGTGATGTGTGAAATGGTGTTAAATGTGTGATGTTCTACTCTCTCAAACCAAACAAGAGCTGTTTCCTCTATAGCACAGAAATAATCTCTATGTCCTGATCTAGCTTGTATTTAGGACTATGTTTGTAAAAGCATTTTTCTGTAACTTCCAAATGTGTTTTAAATTTTTCTAAAATCTTTATTTGCTGTATAAGTCCTCTGGATGTAAACCTCCAGCCTCAAACACACACACACACACACACACACAGGGCATATTTAACTGATTTACTTTTAATATAAGTTCTTTATATATTTTGAATGTGTATCCTTCTGCTTCTATTTAAAATATGTCTTAACTTTGAGCATGTGCAGACCTGTTCCTGTCTCAGCTTACCTGGCTCCAGACTCGGGCCCTCAGGGTTTTTGGAGGTGCCGGCCAGTTACGTTTCCACGGGATATGCACTTTTTAAAAAGGGAAACTCTGACTTTTATCCATTAAAAGTGAATGGATGAATGGTAAAATACTGTATGTCCATATGTTGGTGCTTGGTGGGCCTCCACAGTTCTGATGGGTTCATGCATTACATTATTATAGCAAGACTGTGGGGCCTAATGCATGAGCTCTACCTGTAAAGCATGAATATAAAATATGTAGAAACTGAGTCAAGTCACTGAGCTAGAGATTTATTAAAATGTTACTACAGTCATTTTGTATGGTTGTCTTGCTTTTTAATAAGGACTGCGGATGTGGTGCTTCGGAATATATGTTGAAGAAACAAATTGATGAATGTATGATTGTATGAATGACATGGTGATTTAGAGAGAGAGACTGCTGATGGAGGGAGGGGAGGCGGATGGGTCCAACAAACACAGGACGGTCAACCAGGAGGCAGCTGTAGTTCTATTCGGTAAAAGGCTCCTCCCTCTACTGAATATTACGGCGTCCAGCGCTGACTACTCATCCATTTCTCTTCAGTGATCGGCGATTGCCCACTAACTGCTACATCTCCACGGACGGAGTCGCCGTTACAAGAACCTCGCCGGTGTCCGTCGTGCCCCGGCCTCATCGCCGGGGTGGATCTTCACGACGCCTGCTTCCGATGCCTCGGAGCGGACCACGCAGAGGAGGGCATTCAGCAACCTCCAGCCTGCCGGTCGATTCCCAAGATTTGACGCCAGCGGAGAGGGGATCATTTTGTGTGCTGCGCCGTGATGCACCGCTGTGGTTCTGGAGACGCCTGGTTCCAACAGGTGAAGAGACAACGTCCAGTTGGTTCCAACAGGTGAAGAGACAGGCATCTGGCTGGTTCCAACAGGTGAAGAGACAGGCGTCCAGTTGGTTCCAACAGGTGAAGAGACAACGTCCAGCTGGTTCCAACAGGTGAAGAGACAGGCATCCGGCTGGTTCCAACAGGTGAAGAGACAGGCGTCCGGCTGGTTCCAACAGGTGAAGAGACAGGCGTCCGGCTGGCTCCAACAGGTGAAGAGACAGGTGTCCGGCTGATTCCAACAGGTGAAAAGACAGGCTGGGGTCAACAGGTGAAGAGACAGGCGTCCAGTTGGTTCCAACAGGTGAAGAGACAGGCGTCCAGCTGGTTCCAACAGGTGAAGAGACAGGCGTCCAGGTGGTTCCAACAGGTGAAGAGACAGGCGTCCAGTTGGTTCCAACAGGTGAAGAGACAGGCGTCCAGCTGTTTCCAACAGGTGAAGAGACAGGCGTCCAGCTGGTTCCAACAGGTGAAGAGACAGGCGTCCAGTTGGTTCCAACAGGTGAAGAGACAGGCGTCCGGCTGGTTCCAGCAGGTGAAGAGACAGGCTGGGGTCAACAGGTGAAGAGAAAGGCTGGTTCCAACAGGTGAAGAGACAGGCGTCTGACTGGTTCCAACAGGTGAAGAGACAGGCGTCCAGTTGGTTCCAACAGGTGAAGAGACAGGCGTCCGGCTGGTTCCAACAGGTGAAGAGACAGGCGTCCGGTTGGTTCCAACAAGTGAAGAGCAGCAGGAACCTCACCTCCTAAACGCCTATTTCTTTTCGACCCCATGATGACATCATCAGGGTTATTTAGTTATTTACACAACCTCATAACAACATTCAGCTACTTGTCAGATCCATATGATACACAGCACATCCTGTATGACATTATATAGATCTAATCGGAGGGATTAAGAACATCATGTATTGTTAATTTGACCAACACGGCAGCTTTATGCTGCTACATGTGATGACGGTGACGGTGTAATGATGTTAGAATGATGGCGTTGAGTTAAACCTGGTGAATGCTGCTCGGCTTGTGTTGTTGTTGACACAATGCCAGGTAGCTGCTGTTTATCTGCTGCTATCTAAAGCTGCTCTGACCGCCATCTCCTACGTGGGCTGTTAGAGGCCTATTACTCGGTCCTATCAGCCACCGGCACCTGTGCAACATGAGAGAGCCAGATAATCTCACTGTGGATTACCTGTCCTCTCTGCATCACCAGGGAGACCTCCTGCAAAAAGACGGACCTTTCTATATGCTCTTTTTTTGGGCTCCATTCCCCCCTTCCTAGTCCACGTACAAGAGCAAAGTTTAGAAGCTGATTTCTGGGCTGTGAGGATTGAGCTGATAGAGTCTGGCTCTGAATGAGAGAAAAGAGCTTCAAGGTGAAGTGGGATTAGTGAAAACAGACCTTCATACTTCTCCAAATTCCACAATTTAACTGCAAATTAGGTTCCCAGGCTAAGTCTCTGACAGGGGCTGTGCAAAACGGACTTTGTCCTCCACATATTTCAATAATTGTCTAGTCATTTCTCAGCAGTTTTGTATTTTATTTCAAGGCCACACCCCCTTCTTTTTATTCAGTTCGAAAAGTTTGAAAAGTGACTTGAGCTAAATGATCGCTCCTAGTTGAAAACAGAATATCGCAGCTGAAGAAGCAGAGTGTCCCGTCCCCCTCCATCAAACTCTCTGGCTCAGTGGCCGAAGTTGTCCGTCCATTAGGACATCTCCTCCTCATTTGTCGCGGCTCGTTTCCCCTGCAATCAAACCCCATTAGCCACTTAATGGGCCTCTGCATGAACTTAATGTACGTACAGTAACAGCAGCACTCAGCAGATGGTCCCAAAAACACTCCAACCACAGTTTACTTTTCCTCTGAGATGTGAAACCAGTGTCAGAATACACCAGGGCTCAGCAAGCGTTACTATCAAAAGAGCCCAAATCTGTCTGGAGCATTGTGATGAAGGTAACACAGCTTCTAGTCTAAGTATATAGTATATACTGTAAGTCTAATGCAGTGAGGGCCAAAGAGCAAATGTACTACGGAGTATTAGGGCCACATTGAGGGAAAAAACATCTGAGATTTACAGAATAAAGTCAGAATATTACGAGAATAAAGTCATAACTTAATGAGAAAATAAAAGTTGTAATATTACGAGAATAAAGTCATAACTTAATGAGAAAATAAAAGTTGTAATATTACGAGAATAAAGTCATAACTTAATGAGAAAATAAAAGTTGTAATATTACGAGAATAAAGTCATAACTTTATGAGAGAAAAAGTCATAATATTACGAGAATAAAGTCATAATTTAACAAGAAAAAAGTTGTAATATTACGAGAATAAAGTCATAACTACAAGAAAAAAAAGTTGTAATATTACGAGAATAAAGTCATAACTACGAGAAAAAAAGTTGTAATATTACCAGAATAAAGTCATAACTTTACGAGAAAAAAAGTTGTAATATTACGAGAATAAAGTCATAACTTTACGAGAAAAAAAGTCGCTATATTACGAGAATAAAGTCATAACTTTACGAGAAAAAAAGAAAATAACACGTAAAATTACTACTTTATAATATTACGACTTTATTCTCTAAATCTCAGATTTATTTATTTTCCTCAATGTGGCCCTAATACTCCATCGTTCCGTTGTACCATAGACCTACAACAATGATAAATAAAAATGAAAATGTAAACAAAAAACAGTTCTTCATTTCCATTTTGAAGAATCCACAGGGAGCCACTGGAGAGGAGCTACAGAGACGCAGGTTGCTGACCCCTGCTCATGGAGCACTTCAGTTGCAGAAGAAGCACACAGGCTCTTCAGTGCTGACATGACAGTGAGCAGGCAGTGTCAGACTGCTTCACCTTTTCCGATATCGCTAACTCGTCGCCGCAGCATGGTTTGATTCTATTTGAATCGACAGGTCTTGTGCACTTAAATTATTATCGCGTAAATTTTGAAAAAAAAAAACATGAAATCTTCTCATCTTACTCCCACAAAGGAAGCAAATATGTGTATTTCCCAAACATGTAACTGTTCCTTTAAGATATTTGTTCAGGATGATGAATAAACAACTCAATATTCATAACGTAGTGCTTACAGCGCCTGGCTGTGGACTACACCAACAGACAGAAATAAAGAAACAGCAGGTATCTGCACTAAGTCAGTGACAATTAAAGCATAAAAGCTGCTGTGATGGTGATGAGGAATCCTTGGAATCTAATGTGGCACAAAGACGCTTGGCCTCATTAACAGTGAAGGACGCCTGGCACAGCCATGGCTAGTGATCGGTTTGCCTCAAGTCACTGTCCTGTAACCAATCCTTCCCTTCCCAAACATTGATCTTTCTAATTCCTTCCATGGAGCTTCAGTGGTGTTGTTTGGTTGATGGAACAGACTTTATGAATGACAGTAAAATTATGACTCTATTCTCATAATATTAAGACTTTTTTCTCATAAAGTTATGACTTTATTCTCATAATATTATGACTTTTTCTCGTAAAATTATGACTTTATTCTCATAATATTACGACTTTATTCTCGTATTATTATGACTTTATTCTCGTAATATTACGACTTTTTTTCTCGTAAAGTTCTGACTTTATTCTCGTAATATCACGACATTATTCTCGTATTATTATGACTTTATTCTCGTATTATTATGACTTTATTCTCATAATATTACAACTTTTTTTCTCGTAAAGTTATGACTTTATTCTCATAATATTACAAAAAAGTTTCTTGTAAAGTTCTGACTTTATTCTGGTAATATTACGACTTTTTTCTCATAAAATTATGACTATTCTCATAATATTACGACTTTATTCTCGTATTATTATGACTTTATTCTCATAATATTACGACTTTATTCTCGTATTATAATGACTTTATTCTCGTAATATTACGACTTTTTTTCTCGTAAAGTTCTGACTTTATTCTCAAAATATTACGACTTTTTTCTTGTAAAGTTCTGACTTTATTCTGGTAATATTACGACTTTTTTCTCGTAAAATTATGACTTTATTCTCATAATATTACGACTTTATTCTCGTATTATAATGACTTTATTCTCGTAATATTACGACTTTTTTTCTCATAAAGTTCTGACTTTATTCTCATAATATTACGACTTTATTCTCGTATTATAATGACTTTATTCTCGTATTATTATGACTTTATTCTCATAAAGTTCTGACTTTATTCTCATAATATTACGACTTTATTCTCGTATTATTATGACTTTTTTTCTTGTAAAATTATGACTTTCCCAAAGTAATATTCATGTCACCTGCTTGTAAACATGGAAGACAGCAGACACAAACAGGTCTGTTTTCACTTGATTTTATGCCACAGTTCTTTTCATGCTGAGCGGCAGTTTCTCCTGGCTGCACACACAATGCTGCTGCAGTGGACTGTTTCCACACCTGCTGTGAAGTGCATGAAGCCAACCCACTTCCTGTCCATGTTCGGACGGTTTTACCATGTTCCATGTAACCTCTGTTAGAAACGGCTCATTGACCAACTGAACAATGCTGGACGAGACTGGGGGCAACAACATCTTAGTTTAAGACTTAACACCTGTGTTTTGAGCTTTGGTTGTAGTGTGCACTTTGGTTTGCATATATTTAAAAGCTGATGAGAACGTTGTTATCAACTTCATGTCTAAAACCAGAACAGATCTGTAGCTTAGCACAAAGACTGGAAATAAATGGGAACAGTTAGCCTTTTCTCTTTGTGTTGTTGCAAACAGGAATGCCGCTGAGATTTAATACAAGAAAATTCAAATAATCATTTTCATAGAACCAGTTCCTGTTTGTGGATTTGATTTTCCAGCAGTCTATCAAATCAATACAATGCTCTTCAGCTGCCGAACCTCAAATATTGAAACTTTCTTGAATGCATTTATGGCTTTGAAAGGATCCAACATTATGGCTCCGTTTGTTTGAAACTCTGGGAAAGAATCGACCGGCTTAAAGCTCAGTCACTGTTGTGACTCTCACCCTACATACTGTCTGACATTTGTCTTCACTGGATGGGAAACGTCTGTAGTGCACACCTGCCTGTCCCCTCATGTGAGAGAGTCTAGTATTTACAGATCCAGAAAGGAAAGGTCATGGTCATCTAATGGGGAATAGACGGGAGTGGAGAGCCTGGCTACTCACTGTGTCCCCACATACATCAACTCCACTGAGCAGAAAATTAAAATGGAAATTTAGGCCTTGAACGGAGTCGAGGGTCCCATTAACCTGTGCTGTATGATTTATGACAGGTGATTACATCACCTCAGTGCTACCTGGACCACTGAGCTCATTCAGCACTCCAACTCATAACCATTCATTTCATAATAGCCTTTAGAATACACTTGAATCCTCTTTTTATTCTCATTGAATAGATGTAAAAATCATTATTCAGCTGCTAGTGATATGTTAGGAAAATATACTATAGGTCAAAATGTTCTATATTGCGTAATGAACCTCATACTGTATGTGGTTTTATTTCATATCACCTTATTGTTCTAAACCAGAGGTCAGCAACCTGCGTCTCTGTAGCTCCTCTCCAGTGGCTCCCTGTGGATTTTTAAAAATGGAAATAAATAACTGTTTTTTGTTTACATTTTCATTTTTATTTATCATTATTGTAGGTCTATGGTACGACGGTACGACGGAGTATTAGGGCCACATTGAGGAAAAAAAATATATCTGAGATTTAGAGAATGAAGTCATAATATTATGAGAATAAAGTCATAATATTATAAAGTAGTAATTTTACGTGTTATTTTCTTTGTTTCTCGTAAAGTTATGACTTTATTCTCGTAATATTCTGACTTTTTTTCTCGTAAAGTTATGACTTTATTCTCGTAATATTCTGACTTTTTTTCTCGTAAAGTTATGACTTTATTCTCGTAATATTACAACTTTTTTTTCTAGTTAAGTTATGACTTTATTCTCGTAATATTACGATTTTTTTTCTCGTAAAGTTATGGCTTTATTCTCGTAATATTATGACTTTTTTTCTTGTAAAGTTATGACTTTATTCTCGTAATATTACAACTTTTTTTCTAGTTAAGTTATGACTTTATTCTCGTAATATTCTGACTTTTTTTCTCGTAAAGTTATGACTTTATTCTCGTAATATTCTGACTTTTTTTCTCGTAAAGTTATGACTTTATTCTCGTAATATTACGATTTTTTTTCTCGTAAAGTTATGGCTTTATTCTCGTAATATTATGACTTTTTTTCTTGTAAAGTTATGACTTTATTCTCGTAATATTACAACTTTTTTTCTAGTTAAGTTATGACTTTATTCTCGTAATATTAAGATTTTTTTTCTCGTAAAGTTATAACTTTATTCTCGTAATATTGCGACTTTTTTTCTTGGCCCTCACTACATTAGACTTATATACTATAAACTTAGACTATAAACTGTGTTACCTTCATCACAATGCTCAAATGTTTTGCGGCTCCAGACAGATTTTTTTTTTCTTGCGTAAAATGTCTCTTGTGATAGTAAAGGTTGCTGACCTCTGTCCTCTAGGGACCACGGATATCTGGTGAAATCCATCCAACAGCCAAAACGTCAACCTGCTGGTGCTGCAAGAGGAAAAGTCACCAAAGTCTTTTCCAAATAAAGCTGTAGATTCTTTTGTGAAAGGTT